>NC_068993.1:45908599-45921768 GCF_001194135.2 Octopus bimaculoides | reverse complement strand
ATATATATATATATATATATATATATATATATATATATATATACACGTTTTCTTTTCTCTTTCTATAACAGCCTTGAAGCAACCTACACGTAAGCGTGTCATGAAATCCTTTCAACGGTTTTCCCTCCTTTTCTTCTTTTATTATTGAATTCGTGTAATTTATTTACTTATACATGTATTTATTTGTCTGTTTATTTACAGATCCATTTATTACATATGTCTCTTATTCTGTATTGTACGTATAGCCTATGGTATGAATCATCATAAAATTACGACACTCTCAGAAAATCACTTAAAATGTATGCCATTAGTTGAAGAGAAAAAAGCATCATTTGAGTTTAGGTAATAGATGATTTGTAGTTAATGTATATCGGGCTTAATATATTTTTTAAATTTAATTGTATATAGTATGCAGGTTATGCAAACGCATATATTTCTTTAAGATTGTTGAAGTATGCATTGGTCTTTAGGTCGATGCATTATCACTGTAATTATATATATGTATATATGTATATACATAGATGGAAATAAATCAAATACACGCACGCACACGCACTTATAAAACTACATACACTAACACACACACACACACACATAACGTCATAAAATGTAGGGACTGAAGACACTTAGATGAATATCTCAGCCAGCGTTCTATGTGAGAAACGTGGTTCATGTTTTAGTGTGTGTACGTGTGCGCGCGTTTGCATCTGTGTGTTTGTGTGTGTGTGTGTGTGTGTGTATGTGTGTGTGTGTGTTTGTGAGTGCATGTGTGCGTGTCGCTGTATGTGTATGTGTGGCCGTGTGTGTGTGTGTGTGTGTCTGTGTCTGTGTGTGTAAACGAAAGTTTCCAAACGGACTTCATTACCAAGGCCACACGCTTCGTAGTAGAGGAAAACATCTTTACTTCTGATGATAAGCCATATCGACAAATAAAAGGCAATGTATGGCGGGAAAATTTAGTGATAGAATTTTTAGAAGAAAAACTACACGAGGATGTAGAGAAAACTTTTGACGAAGCGCTTCTTCGATGACTGTTTTATGTTTTGAGAGAAATTAAATGATAATGTACAAATATTCAATATTATTCTGAACACCTTTCACTCATCTATCAAATGCTCGACGGAAACCAGCCATAATGACTTAATATTTTTAGACATTCACGTAAACATATTCAACTTCACTTTACCAACATATATATATTTTAGAAAATGAAACTATTTTCACCAATATATGAAACTTTACTTTTGCCGTCCACACATCACACGGAACATTCCTTATAGTATGGCAGGACGAATTTGTGCAATTGTGGTTGGCCCAAAAATATTTTAAATTCGACACAATGAACTTAAGGGCTTCCTAAATGAAACAGAATTATCTCTTAAAAATAATAAATAATGGAATTATAAAAGCAATGAAACTAGACACCATACCACTGAGGACAACTAGAAAACGAATTAAAGAAAATACTATTCTATAGGAGGATAATCCGGGATCCTTCGTGAAGGACTGTGGAGAAAATAAAAGTGGAAAATGTAACAACAACAACAATAACAGATTAAAACATCTGGATACTGGTTTCCAGATAAAATTTAAAGTGGATTCTCCTTACAAATAAATGCAAATATAAAGTGCAATATCTAGAAACTGATATATTGCGTAACATGCCAAGGTGCAAGAATCCATAAACAGCACATAACACAAAAAGAATTATGTAAGATTCTGCTGAGCAATCGGAAACAGCAGATTCAAGATCTTTGTTTTCTATAAATGTCCAAGAGATGGTCCAAAGTACCGGAAGTCAATGGAAGTTCATTTTGTTTTATTCTTTTTACTTAAATTAAATGTATAAAAAAATGTATAAAAGCATAGAAATATTCTTATTATAAACGATTGAACCAAATCTGATTACCACGGCATATTATTATAAATGATATTCTCAATACTGTTATTAAAATAACTGGGAAAATTTGGAACTACACTTCCCATAAAGGATTTAACCAAAATTGAATGTGTAACAAATATACTTATAAAAATGAGAACGTATCTTAAAACATTACTGTCCCAGACGAAACCAAACAGGATTACACCACTGGATATCATATTATAGATAATGTTCTCATCATTGTTAATAAAATAAGGGGAAAAATTCGCTTAAACAACTAACACTCAATACACAAACCCGCTGTCACACACACAGTACCCATACGCATAAGCTTAAACACACAGATACACACATGCACACATACAGTCACACAGAACTAATAGAAATTTATTGCAATTGATAAAAAAAAAACAAATGGCCCTCTGTGAACTGTCATCAATTTCAGTCATTCCAGAAAATTATACCTTCCTTTCTTCCTGTCTTTCCTTCTTTCTTTCTTCCTTTAAAACTTACAAAACATACATACACACACATTCATACACATGGAAACACACACCCAAGAAATTCCCTTTTCCCAGAACAAGTGTTTTTCAAAGTCACAGAAGTTTAAAATTTGATAATTTTTACCCAGTCAGAAAACATGATTTGGAAGCCGTCATTTTGTGCGTAAAAGCACGTGTTGTCACCTGTAAACAAATGAAATATTGACTGAATTCGTCTTTATGCATGTAATCCTTCGTAACATTTTTATGTTTTCAAATTTTTAGTAACTTTTTGCGAATTACTATTCTACACATTTGACTTTATATGATTATGCAAAAACGAAAAGAAATAATAATTTGGTGCGTGATTTAAGGTCTATTTATCTATTATTTTAACACATTTCGTTCAGCATTTAATAAGCGAAAAATGACCGCGTGAGTAATCAACTCGGTGATAGCTTGGCTTGTTACTATGGAAACTGAAACCTATATGTCTGTGACATTCGATGGACTAAAATTACCCCAAATATTCAAACTTTAAAAGCTATTTTTTTAATTTTATGTCAACGATTACATGACAAAACTACACCAATACGCCAAATATGAAATCCAAATCAATTGGAACAAAAATTGAAGAAATTCAAAAGTGGCAGCCAAACAGAAAAGATCCTTAAACGTATATTATAGTTCCTTAACGCAGAACATATAAGCTGGAGAAATAAGTTTGAGGAACTGCGACAATCGGACGTCGTGTTCAAGATTTGTTGTCAGTTCTATGATTTTCAATGGGAGTTAAAATCGTGCACCGATATTAAAGTTCAAAGTAAATTAACTATGTTTTCTGAGAAACGTAAGACGTAGTTAGCAAGAGGTATGTGCGGGGTCGTGCACGTTTATGTGTGCGTGTTTGTATTTGTATGTGTGTGTTTGTATTTGTGTGCGTGTGTGTTTGTGTAAGCGCGTAGTTGCCTCTATATATCTAAATATCATAAGACGTAGGAGAAAACCCCCAAGACATTTAATCTCATAAATTTTTATAAACACATATATTTCAGAAATATACTTGCCAATGATTTCATCTAAAATTTTGTGCTGAAACTAAAACGATTGTAACGTGGGCGACACATGTCAGCCATTCAAAAATACACAGTCTAAACTTCACTTAAACATTTATTATTTGATGTTAAAATGTCAGTCGCACCAACTGAGACCTTATCACTGACGCGGTTTCACTGTAACTCGGTGAGTTGACAACAGCATTTTGACAAGAAATGTTAAATGTTTAAGTGAAGTTGACACCCTGTGTATTTTATCATATACTTCATGTTATATTCCTTATTATATTTTTTGTCATGATGCTTCTCAGCCTCAGACATGCAAAATTTATTTATTTTACCACTAGTTTATATGTGTGTCCATAGTTACTTCTATGTATACATAGATTCTAAACCAGACGTGTTGTTTTACGATTAGGCGTGGTTTAGTAGGTGACAAGCATCACGAGTGTAGATTAGCATCTTGAAATAAAACACAACACAAGATTTCACGAATCGCCTGTAGAAGTGAAACAACGGAACTTAAGAAACGGCTGCGCCATTCTAAGCTTGAAATCAATCATACATACAGATACACACGCACATACATACGCATGCAACGAGACAAACATATATATGTACGCCCGCGCGTACGCGCGTGCGCACACACACGCACACTCACACGCACACACACATATATATGTAACCTTGTACAACAAAATATTACAGATGAGGAACAAAACGCTTTATAATGTTTACAAGAAGATTCATTTATAGTCATTAAAGAAGCTGACAAAGGAGGAGCCATTGTAATAATAGACAAGACCCATTTCAGGGAAATGGTCATAGAACAACTCAATGACCAGCAATTCTACAGAAATGCTGATAAACGGACTATAAGCAAAATTGGCCAATTTACCAAAAAATTCAAAGATGACTTCACAAAAAAGAAAATGGATTAAGTCACTAATTTTGAAGTGAAGTAATTTGTATGGATTTCTTAAAATCCATAAATCCAAACAGAATAACAGCAGCTTAAGAGACCTCCAAACTCCATTTATAAATATTCTCAAACCAACTGATCTCAAATCGCACCCGATTGTCGCAGGATCAGCATCCAGCAACCACCGATTAGGCAACTTGCTGGACATAATTTTAGAGCCTTTATGCAGATTAGTTCCCAGTTTCATCAGAGATGACATGGACTTTTTAAAACACATCCCAGAACGAACGGGTAGATAAAGAGATAGTTCTGGTTAGTTTTGTTGTAACTAGTATCTACACAAATATTCCCCATATATATGGAATAAAAGCAGTAGAATTCTGGATAAACAAACACCTACAAAGAATTCAGGAGAGATTCTCAAAAGAATTTATACTTGAAAGTTTCCATATAGTACTGGAAAATAACTACTTCTTCTTTGATAATCAATATTATTTACAAATACAAGATATTGCGATGGAGACGAAAATCGCGCCAAGATTTGCCACACTAGTAATGGGATATCTAGAAGAAAAAATCTACACCATATCCAAAATTACTTTTGACCACCACTTCCAAACCTATCTTATAGGAAACTGGAAAACCGGAAAGGATTCTCAGATGGCTGCTTTATATTTTGGAACCGAAGCAAGGAGGACCTTACAAAATTTCTTAAATCAGTAAATAGCATTCATGTCTCAATCCAACTCAATATTGAAATGAATTAAAAGGAACTCCCCTTTCTTGACATCCTTATAATTAAAGAAAATGACACAGGTATCTCTACTACAAGAAAACAAACACATCAATATTTATATTTTAGATCTTGCTGCCTTTCCCATACAAAAAGGAACATACCATCTAATATAGCAAGGCGCATATGGTCAATAGTCACAGATACTCTTAGACGAAAGAAACGATTGGCAGAACTTAATATATTCCTTTAGAAAGAACAATATCCCAACAAGTTAATTCGACCTGCCATATCAAAAGGAAAGGAAATATCTTACAGAGAAACACTCAAACTAAGTGTGATAATAAAAATGCAAATACAAATATTCCATTTGTAGTCACCCACAGTCCTAAAAGTCACAATAGCCTGCTCTATGCCAATCAATATCTCCCAATTTTTCATCAATCACTAAATCTCCAACGAATAATTAAAAAATCACAAATTATCAACAGTCGAAGACAACCACCTAACCTCAAGAGACTGCTAACAAAGCCGAGAATCCCATTTGAAAAAGAAACGACGCAAATAACCAACTGTGGAGACCCCCCGTTTTGAGACTTGTGAATTAATTGAACACGGGACAATCAAAGACTCAAGAAAGGGAAGGAATTAAAAGAGAATGAAAGCATGAGCTGCAAAACCCCAAACCTCATCTATGGCATCACATGAATACAGTGCAATGAAAACGACATTGGGAAGACAAGAAGGAAGCTGACCAGGCATGTAAATGTGCATAAACAACAATTTAGGCATTCATCTCTTAGGAATGTCCCATGCAGTGAACATCTAGATATCTGTGCAAATGGAAGCTTTTAAGCATTTTACAAACTAAACGATGAATGTGTACAACTAAGAAAGGCAAAAGAAGAATAATTTATAAGAATTCTAAATCCGAAATTAAATCGAAAATGCGTGTGTATGTGTGTGTGTGTGTGTGTGTGTGTGTGTGTGTGTGTGTGAGCACAGTCGTCTCTATATATCTACATATCGTTCGGTGCGGCGGCAGCATACAGACACACTGATCTCAAGGTTTCAAAACTTTTAGGGAAGTGGAATAGTCGATTACATTGACCCCCAGTACTCAAATGTTACTTACTTTATCGTGCCGAATAGGATGAAAGGCAAAGTCGATCTTGGCAAGATTTGAACTGAGAACATAAAAGACTGAGAAAAATAGTACCTCCTATGCATATTGCACGCGATCCTAACGCTTCTGCCAGCCTGCTCACTTACACTGAGTTTTAAACCAAAACAAATAGGAACGGCAACAGAAAGAAAGTTAAGAACAACAATAACGGTATCAGCAGCAGAAACTCAATACAATCTCTAAGTATATAGCTATGTCAACTTAAGTGAAAAGACACATAAGGTAATAATCGAATTCCGATAAGATTCTCAATATTTCTAGGTCAATAATTTTGTCTAATATAGATAAAGCTAAATCGAATTTATGAAAAATACATTTTCTTTTTATTTTGATCCTGGATTAACCCAGTTGTACATACAGCACACCTCCTGTTGACTTCCGCTGTCATGTTAAATAGTGTGAATGAAATATATATGAACCACTCCTACATAAGTCTAATTCATATGTGAAAGTAAAGCAAGTGTAATCTCACTCCCCCACCATATTTAGTTATGTGTGTGTGTGTGCACGCGTACGTTTGCTTTGTGCGTACGCGTCTGTATGTGTCTTCTCTTCTCTCTGTTTCCCTGCATCCCTCCCTATCTCTCCCCTCTCTCTCTCTCTCTCTATCACACACACACACACACACACACACACACATATATATATATATATATATATATTCTATTGCATTATTTTCAGCCAGAGACCGATACCATGCTAGGACATCTCCTTTCAGCTTCATTAGATTTCTTTCCTGTATTTTAATCTGGTAAAGTAGCGAGTTGTATGGAACTGCCCTTCTTTGTATGTCCTGCCGCAATGAAGATTCATTTGGTATGTCAGGTGAAAAAAAAATTGTCCTGACGTCCTTTGAAGACCTCCACACTGTACATCTACACCTCGCAAATCTTTAAGTCAGTTTGTTAAAATGTTGAATAGTTGCGGAGCATTGAAACCCAAACTGTTACAGTAGAGCGTCCTTATTCTAGAAGGTAGTATAATATATAATACAACACGGGTATAATATATAATACAATGCACATTGGTATGTATATGTGAATATTTGATTTAATGTTGAGTGATATTAAAAGCAAGTTAACATCAAACTGCACAATTACTCAATATTATTTGCAGAGTACAGATCTGTTATTCTTTTGCAAGGGAAGTGTTTATTGACTATAAGGTTTCGGTTTGCAGCTTTCGTCAGATAGTATGTATGTATAGATGCCTGTATTATGTACGTATGTATGTATGTATGTATGTATGTATGTATGTATGTATGTATGTATGTAAAGTGACATGACTGTGCTGTTAGTTTGTCGTATGTATTGTTTTGAGGTATTCGTTCGGTTTCCCCACTGTATGTATGGCAATATCGCCGAAGTCAACTTTACTGCTCACCCTTCCAGGCTAAGTCAGTGATCATACTGTCGTACTATAAGAATTGATTCAGTCAACCTTTTTAGCATTGTATATCAAAAATGTACTGAAAGTGTATCTACGTAAACGTTATCAATCGAAATAGAGTGCTCATTACTACATAACTTGCAATAGAATATATTAAATTTATAAGTTGTAGGTGAAGATATATTTGGTTCAATTTCCTTTCAGTACTTAATCTTATGTTTCCTCATTATCAAATGCGGAAGAAAGTAAGACAAGTTCTCATCGGTATTTGAACTGAGAAGATAAAAGTCCGTACAGCGAGGCAATTTTATATGACTTTACTGATTGAAACTACAATACTTACTTATTTACCTCTTATTTATTTGAGTTTTAAGTATTGTTGTTGTCGGTATCGTTGTTCTTGTTGTTCGCCCCAAGTCAACACAACTGTAAGAACAAATATATGATCAACAATATTACAGATCCGATAATCTGCTGTTTTTGTTTTTGTTTTGTATCCTGCATAAACTTAATATAGGCGCAGACAAGGCTGTGTGGTTAAGATTTCCGTTTTGCAGCCACATAGTTTGGGGTTCAGTTCCACTGTGCAACACCCTGTGCAAGTATCTTGCTTTAAAGCCGCGAACCGCCGATTGCTTGTGAGTGAATTTGGTAGACGGAATCTGTAAGTCAGGAAACCTGTTTGTGTGTGTGGCGGGGTCCTGAGGGAGAGCGTGTGTGCGTGACGATTTGTTTGTGTATGTCCACTACTTGACAATCGGTGTCGGTTTGTTTATGTACCCGTGGCATGGCATTTAGGGGAAAGAAACCGTTAAAATTACTACCAGACATATAAAATAAGCACTGGGGATGATTTATTCGACAAAACCCTGCATAGCAGTACCGAAACATGACCGTTGTCTAATGACTGAAACAATAACAGATAAAAGATACTGACCCAAGGACCATATTATCCAACGAGTCCTCGTTGGATAATATCATTTGAAAGGATTTGGTTGCTATTTCTAGCTGGTCGAACAATTGTGTGCTTACACGTTAATTTTTACTCTCAGAGACAAAATATAGGAGCGGGAACGGAAAGAGGTGCAAAAAACGCTGGTGTAGAGATTCAGTTTTCGTGTAATTCTACGGGAGAGATGAGTTGTAACTTGCAACCTCTAAATTGTCATTCGACATCTTAAAAATAACATCGAAATTATTTTCTAATCACAAAATACAGTCTTAAGAACGTAAGGATACGTTGCATGATGCTTACTTGAAACCACTTGTTGGTCATAGGTTGAATGTTTGGTGTCAAAATGCAAGGATTGATCTTGATGCGCTAAATAATTCTTTCTAATGTTGGCACAATGGCAGTAAATATGAACGGGCAAACCAGTGACATCGATCCCAGTGTTCAACTGGTACTTATTGTAACAACCTCGAAAGTATGAAAAGCAAAGCTGACCTCGATGGATGTGAACTTAGACTGTATTGTGTAGGAAGAAATGATGCTAAGCATCTTATCCGCAATGCTAGCAATTCTGCCAGCTTCCTGCTTTGCATGTGGTAAATAATTCTTTTTACTGTCGGCGCAATGCTTGAAATATTGTGAGAAGCGGGTAGTCGATTTTATTTATTGGTCCTAGTTCTCAACTGGTACTTATTTCATTAAACCCGAAATGATGATAGGCAAAGTCAACCTGGACGGAATTTGAACTGAGAACGTAAAAATGGACGAAATACTACTAAGCATTCTGTCCGGCATGCTAACGATTCTGCCAGCTCACCAACTTAAAAATGCGCTAAAAGAATACTTTCTACTTTAGGCACAAGGCCTGGAATTTTCGAGGAGGTGGCTAGTCGGTTACATCGAGCACAGTGTTCAACTGCTATTATATTATAGAATAGTAAGAACCATTTCTAGCACTGCATCTCAGTCCTTGCTTAACGAATCTTCTTCCATATACACATATATACACCCAGTCACTCACTCCCACTCACTCACATACTCTCATACTCTCTCCCTATCTATCTCTCTTGCGTTTATCAAGACTGTGAATAAAATACAGAATATATTATTGAAGAAAACAACGAACGTGAATTATAAGAATTTAAACATTTACTCCAGCGCTGTGTAAATATAATTCTCATTTAATAGTTTAGCATTTCGTTTGTTTCTTCCCTTCTGCTCCCGCGAGCAAATTTCTTCCAAATAAAATGAAAAGAAATTTGAGGAAGAGACCACGAAGTACATGTAGGCATTTGACGTAAGAAAAGTTTAAACATACATGCACTTAGAACCTGTAGTAATACTTCAAAGTAAAAATTTCTTTTGGTTCCTTATATCAGGATTTATTATTTAAAGAAAGATTATATCTATTACAGAATCATGCTGCTACTCATATCCTGGAATCTGGCTAACTTTATATTTGTTCTTGTTTCGGGTTTTCGTCGAAATAACCATTCTCAAAACAAGAGAAAAATTACATTTATTTGAAGTACTTCACGAAGGCTATTCGTAAGTATTTTTCTATTAAATTACTTAAAGGTCTTTACTTTCGAGAAGGCTCTTATTTTATATTGTGTTTTTTTTTTATTCAGGCAATACTTCTAATGTAACTATTAATTGAATATTATTTGTGATTTCGTTGTACTAAAAAAAAGCAAAAAAAAAAAAAAATAATAATAATAAAGCAAGCTACTCTCAAACCTAAGAGGCATATGTGATTTGTTTCAATTTTGTCTAATCCACGGGAAATGTAACCGAGTACAAATTAAAAAATTGGATATCCGGGCTTCATTATATAATGTAACCTTTCTGTTTTTAAAATGTGAAGTAGATTTCCCTGATATTTCTAAAATGTAGAGGGACGATCTAGAGGTCACCTTGTTTATTGAAACAACTTGAGGAAAAGACATGAGCTGAATTAAGCGCCCTTTAATAACGAAGAGTCTACAATGTAAGATTATAAACGGGAGAAGCATTAATATCATACATAGTTTTGTTCTAAGCCAGTGAACTCAATTCACTTTCTATACATGTTCTGGAATGAATCGACAAAGATCATATTACATTGCTGTTTCATATTTTACCTCTAAACTTCAATATGACAGGTATTTCAGTGTATAGACTTAACTGAACACGCCGCAACGCATCCTGTATAGTTGTACATCTAAGAATTTAACAGTTACCTGAGTCACTCAGGTATTTAAGTATGTCCCTCTACGTTTTTAGTTCAAATCGTACTATTTTGGATTTTCCCTTTTGTTCTGTGGCTGACAAAATAACCGTTAGTTACTGTTGCTACTTAGTTCCGCATAAATCCTGTCACTTGAAATCTGACTGAAGATGATCCAATAATGATCTTCAGGCCTTTTAAATATATCCACAAGTGCAGTATCCCGTAACTCCTTGTATGACATCATGCTTTGAAGTAACTTGGCAGCTGGTTCTAGCGACTCAAGCAACACTACATACATGTAATATGAGTTAGTCGAACTTACAGACAAAAATTCAGAATTGTTTCTTGCAAACAACTTCTGGTAGTTATCATATTATTTGAAACTATGCGAACTCTTTAAAAGCAGAAGATATCTACATTGCGGTAGATACTTTTCGTTTTGTGAATTTAACATGTAATTAACTATTGCAATATAATTAGTCTATTACATATACATTGTTGTATTGTTGTTGTTCTTGTCATTATTATTTTTGCTGTTGTTATCCGATGGTAGATGAGTTGGCCTACGATCATAGATTGTCCACTTGCTTTCAGGGACGCCTATGTTACATTATCTAATGTATTCCTTTTTAAGATTGAAAGTTGTCACTGAAGGCAGATTTAGCTACTGTTTCAGCTAGTTTGAGCAGTCTTTCCACTGCTAGTATTATGGAAATGCTATTATTCTAACGGTACTAGTATTCTAACAATACGCGAGGCCAAGTTACAATGCGAGACTCACGACACATTCATTTCTATTCTATTCCATTTACCCATTCCAGTGCAGAGCGGAAGTACATGCTCGATTAATATCATCGAAATAACAATTTTCCCAGAAACCACTCCCAATCACGTCTGAGAAAAGATAGAATTGACAATATAGTTTTGGATATACGCAAATGATAAGTGAGAGGGAGAGAGAGAGAGAGAGAGAGATAGAGAGAGAGAGAGAGAAGGAGAAACAGAACCAGAGAGACAAAGAGAGACAGAGAGAGAGAGACAGTTCGTCTAAGGTCTTCTCGATTAAAATTGACTTGGGGTTACACCAGACTTCTCGATTAAAATTGACATGGGGTTACACCAGTGTCTTTCATAAGAGGATAGGGCCACTCAGGTAGAGAGAGAGAGAGTGAAAGGGAGAGAGAGAAAAGGAGAGAGAGAGAGAGAGAGAGAGAGAGAGAGAGAGAGAAGGATCCTTGGAATGTGTATACCAGAATGGCTAGAATAACAAATTAAAAGAATGATAGAATTGCACATAAGAGCATTATGAGTGTCGAGTCTGATTATATGTGTATATAGAATTATGTTTAGCTGGTCTTAGGTTGAGACATGTGTAGATGGGGCGACCCAACATCCACTGGAGTTCAGTAGATTTATACTGCCATCAGATTCAGTAAATTGTGAAGTCGTGTGAAAGTATTGATTCAATGGACTATACAGTTTATAAAGTATATGACATTGGGACAGTAGTCGGAATCATTCTTAGAGCATGAAAATGGCAATATCACGAGAGTACCAGAAATACTAGTGTGTCAAAATAATTACCTGGTATTATCGATTTTATTCGTGTATAGCCTACGTGTTCAAATTTAACCATCATCATCTTCGTCTTTCTTCTTCCCAATGGGGACGGAATATCTGACAGTTATAAATATTTATTTAATGTTTTTCTTTGCATGCCTGAAACTATTACCACTACAAAACCGAAAACTTGGTAGTTTGAATACTTTCAGAGATAATCTTTAGAAGACAATATCATATATATATATATATATGTGTGTGTGTGTGTGTGTGTGTGTGTGTGTGTGTGTGTGTGTGTGTGTGTGTGTGTGTGTGTGTGTGTGTGTGTGTGTGTGTGTGTGTGTGTGCGTGTGCTTGTGTGTGTGTATGTATATATATATATGTATATATATATATATATATGTATGTATGAGAGAGAGAGAGAGTGAGAGAGAGAGAGCGAGAGAGAAAAAGAGAGAGACAGAGAGAGAGAGAAAGCGAGAGAGAGACAGAGAGAGAGAGAGAGAGAGAGAGATAGAGAGAGAGAGAGAGAGAGAGAGAGAGAGAGAGCTAGATAGATAGATAGATAGATAGATCCTATTTCATACTCCTATCCGAAGGTTGTTTGACATTCAGATGTCAGATTTTGATCTAGAATTGTAATGTATTAAATATCCGATTTTGTTCACTCTATTGGAATATGAAGAAAAATATATATCATATAAATAATTTTATATATAAATATACATACATACACATATATACATATATACACGTAAATACACCTATATATATATATATATATATATATATATAT
>NC_068993.1:45906758-45907644 GCF_001194135.2 Octopus bimaculoides | reverse complement strand
ATATATATATATATATATATATATATATATAAATATATACATATATATATATAAATCATACCATTAATACATATATATATATATACATAAACATATATACATGTCTATATGCATATATATGTATATGCATATAGATATATATACATATATATATAAATCATATCAAGATAGATAAGGTCGGTCTATGGGATTATTATGGGTTTCATGTCCATAGAGTCATATGGTAACAGATTTTGCGGTCTGATGATATGCTGTAAATCTAAACGCTTTATGGACGTGAAACCAAGAGTAATCCCATAGACCGGCTTTATATGTCTTTATATTATACTGCTTATTTTTCGAATATATCGACTTACCGACGATATGTGTGTGTGTGTGTGTGTGTGTGTGGATGTATGTATGCATGTATGTATGCATGTACTTCTGTACATTACTAAAGAATTTAGTTGTTTACAAGTACAGTATTCAATATAATATTGGTGATAAATGTTTTACTCTTCATCTTTTAATAATCGGCAAATACGGATATATATTCTTATTTTAACGCGACTCAGCGCAAATGTTTATAAAATGTTACCATTTAAGTCAGTTGTACGTAATAAATACTAAGAAAACTTATAATGTATTTACGTTCAACAACAAATAGTAAAGTGAAACAGAAATTGGAAAATATCTAGTTAAATTATAGTTGCAATGTGAAAATATTTTTATTGAAAATATTTCTAAAGACGAAGATTTAAACATATCAAATTTCTATCTATCTTTGTATGTGTCTATTTATCTATGTATCTATCTATCTATCTATGTATCTACACACACACACACACACACACACACACACACACACACACGCGCGCAGATATATATATATATATATATATATATA
>NC_068993.1:45901717-45906585 GCF_001194135.2 Octopus bimaculoides | reverse complement strand
TTTTACTCTTTTACTCTTTTACTTGTTTCAGTCTTTTGACTGTGGCCATGCTGGAGCACCGCCTTTTAGTCGAGCAAATCGACCCCAGGACTTATTCTTTAGAAGCTTAGTACTTATTCTATCGATCTCTTTCGCCGAACCGCTAAGTTGCAGGGACATAAACACACCAGCATCGGTTGTCAAGCGATGTTGAAGGGACAAACACACACATACAGACATACACACACACATACATATATATACATATATATATACATATATACGACAGGCTTCTTTCAGTTTCCGTCTACCAAATCCACTCACAAGGCTTTGGTCGGCCCGAGGCTATAGTAGAAGACACTTGCCCAAGATGCCGCGCAGTGGGACTGAACCCGGGACCATATATATATATTGTATACATAAATACACATACGTTTATTCATATCGGCATATGCAGGTAGATATGTTGTACATGCAGCAAGCTAATGCAATATTCATAAGAAAATAACAACTATCATCATTACTATAGCTGTTAAAATGAATTGTGTTGGTAATAATAATAACAACAATAATAATAATAACAATAATAATAATAATAATAATAATAATAATAATAATAATAATAATAATAATAATAATAATGATGATAATAATAACAACAACAACAACAACAACAACAACAACAACAACAACAACAACAACAACAACAACAACAAGGCGAACGCATACAACATATTAATCATAACATTCATAATATTGTTTTATAATAATATTATTAACAAATATTTTTCTATTATTAGTATCTCTGGCACAGCTTCTAACGCTGGAGATGTACTACAGTGTCAGCTGTCCACTACCAGTGAATTGAGGTAACACCTCTTATTTTCGAGCACCTTCAGGAGTATTCGAGCGGTTCCAAGCAGTACTGTTTTCTGCAAGTGCTCCACCCTTATTGCCACCTTTATTTGTTCCATGTACTTCTCAAGATTATTATTATTATTATTATTATTATTATTATTATTATTATTATTATTATTATTATTATTATTATCATTATTATTATTATTATTATTATTATTATTATTATTATTATTATCAGTATTATTATTATTATTATTATTATTATTATTATTATTACTATTATTGTTATTATTATTATTATTTGAGTTTACAGAACATAGAAACAATATTATTTTTATTACTATTATTATTTGCGTTCTGTGTTCAAGACCCACTGAGGTCGACTTTGCCTTTCATTCTTTCGAGGGTCAAAAAAATATATACCAGTTAAACAGACTTTCGACCGCAACAAACATTTTGATATACTGAGTGGATACTACTACATCGCGTAGCCACGACAAACAGACGGGATGTGGTCGCAGCTAAAATTTTGAGCTTACGGAACATAAAAACAATATTCATATATCACCCGTTGAAACACAAGATCTCGCAATGCAGGGAAACGGTTACATAACCAAATACTTGCGAACCTGGAGAAATACGTTGCGTGGAAACATTTTCCGTGATTACAAATAAATGTTCCTCAGTAGACCCTCTTGTTAACTCCAGCTTATTCAATTATCTACGCTACAGAAACCCCAACTCAAATCTGGTAGTAGATTTAATACTATTATTGGATAACACTGAGTGAAACCTGAAGGCGGACAAGCTTTATACTGTACTCCACTATGTTCTCAACAGAATATTACGTATATATATGGGAAAATGTACTTTAATGTAAACCAATGCGTCGAATTGCTTTCGTTTACTTCAAGAGGTAACTAGCTATTCGATAGAATCTGATAAAATATCTATCCGCTTGATTAATTCGCTTGATTAATTCGCTGGAATTAATAATAGCGAATGAATCCCTAGAAGGTGGCGTTCTATAATAACTGTATTTCAATGATTGTAGCTCGTAATCTTGGATATTTCCATTACAATTTAAGTTTCCCACTGTTCTAACGGACAAGTAATATATCTGAAACTGAACACAATAGCATCTGCTGTAGTATTTATTGTTGTTATTGCTTCGTTGTTTAGATTCACATCGATCCTTCCTTCGAGGTCACGTTTTATCAAGTTTATTCCATTTATAAATACCTGCTCTATTTGACTTCTGGCACGGAAGATCTAAGACAATATTCAATGTGCACATCTTTTACTACACTAAGGGATCGATGGCAAATCTTTCTACTTTGGTGTATATTTTAGTTTTAGGACAATTTAGAAGATATTGTAGGGAAATTATTTTTCGAAACCTTCTCATGTCACCTAAAACCTGTAACGTGTCATTACTAATTACACGTGTGAAAGACAAAAGGCTAAAGTATTTCTAACAGGTCTATCAAAGTGTTTAAACCGTTTTGTAAGAACTTCTTGTAAGTCATTATTGTTTATATCAGGATCTTAATCGTTTCTAAATATAATATATTAATAGTGGTTTCAAATGTTGCCACAAGAGCAGTAATTTTAGGAGAGGGAATGACTCGATTACATTGACCCCAGTGTTCAACTGGAACTGATTTTATCGACTCCCAGACGATCAAAGGCAAAGCCGACCTCGCTGAATTTCGAATTCACAACATGCGACAGCCGAAACACTGCTAAGTATTTCGTCCCGCGCGCCAACGCTTCTACAAGCTCGCCACCTAATATTATATTAATAATAACAATAAAACATGTAATGAAAGGCGGCGAACGGGCAGAATCCTTAGTACGCCGGGCGAAATGCTTAGCGATATTTCGTCTGTCTTTATGTTCTGAATTCAAATTCCACCGAAGTCGACTTTGCTTTCATCCTTTCGGACTCGATAAATTAAGTACAAGTTTCGTACTGGGATCGATCTAATCGACTGGCCCCTCCCCCAAACTTTCGGGCCTTGTGCCTAGAGTAGGATGAAAATAAACACATAATGAAGAAGTTCATAACACTATCAAGGGGATGTTCTGGCAGGATCGTAAGCACACCGGGCGAAACGCTAAGTGGCATTTTGTCCGTCGTTGCGCTATGAGGTTCAAATTCCGCCAAGGTTGACTATTCTTTTCATCCTTTTGTGGTCGTTAAACTAAGTGACAGTTCAAGACTGGGAGCAATGTAATCAACTTACCCGCCACCTACAAAATTTCTGGCATGTATCAAAATTTAAAACCAATAATCATAATACTGCCATCACTAAAATAAATTCATATCTCATTTGACTGAGTAGCCTGTATCTATGATACAGTATGTAGTTAGCCTTTACGATCCTTAAAAATCTAATGCAATTTATGTTCGCTGAGGCATTCTGCCTTATCTATGATTTTCCTCGCTATTCAGTTTGATATAATTAGGATAGATCTTACGTTTGTATTTGTTATATTGTATGATTATCATTTACACACCTTATTTCTACTGAGCACGTATATTTTTGCGTTTATATCATTGGGGGTATGCTTTTTATAATAGAATAAGGAATCAAGAGCTTTCAGACATTTCTTTTATCTTCTGTCTCTTACTAATTTCAGTCATTAAACTGTGGCCATGCAGGAGCATGTTCTTGAAGAGTTTTTAGTCGAATGAATCTACCCCCAGGACATTTCTTGTCAATCCCGGTACTTAAATAACGGGAACGTAAACACACAAGCACTAGTTGTCGAGCGGTAGTGGGTGACAGGCGCACGCACACACACACACACACACATCTATATATTTATATTTATATACGATATACCTATTTCAGTTTCTGTCTACCAATTTCCATCAGAAGCCTTTGGTCAGCCCGAGGCTACATAAGAAGACAGTTGACCATGTTTCCACATAGTGAGACTGAGCCCGGAATTATGTGGTTGGGAAGCAAGTTTCTTACCTCACAGCCACGCCTGCGCCTATTTTGAAAATATACTTATTATTTTCCTAAAATTGTGTATCTCCATATTAAATGTTTCTAGGTGTTTTGCTTACGTAAATTGATAAGCTTTACCCAGTACCAGGATGACATTTTTACAAAAAATTCGAACTTGCAAATATGCAGACAGCTATTGCAATAGCTGAAACAATTGCACAACTAGCATATAATTACAACCTAGCAATTTGCTATTTTATTTAGATTTAAACACAAGAAATAACTGACAAATTTGAATTTCGCTAAACAAATTTAATTGCCAATTTCTGAATGTTGCATACGTATTTATAATTTTATGTTCATTGTTTATTCGTTGAGTATAGAAATATAAGCAGACATATACTTACAAAAATGTACATATGTACAAGCATAATAATGTACACGTTTAACAAATGTAAACTCACACAATCCCACATAGAGCATAAATATGTACAGAGAGGCAAAAATTCTTATTCTTGAATGTATACCCAAACTACTACACATAAACATAAAATTGAAAACAATAAAAAAAAAGCAGAAAAACATTTAAAATGAAAGTAGGACACAATTCGGTTTTAATGAGATAGCATAGTTTTAATGGCTTTGAAAACAAATTAGGATGGGAAATAAAAATAAAAAGACATGTGTTTACATGTATACATCTATCAATCTATCTATCTATCTATCTATCTATCTATCTATCTATCTATTTATCTATCTATCTATCTATCTATGTAGCAACTCAAGGGCATTAAAACGTGTGTTCGTTACTCAGAAAGTACCCCCATGAGAAAACCGGTTAACTGAGAGAATTTCTGTTGTTTGTTAATTTTTAAAAAGAAAACTATGTGTACAAGCAGAAGTTCCAAGTCAAATAGATTTGCCACAGAGCATGAATAAATTAAGTCAAAGACTGGGATTTATAGTATCTATAATTCTTTAATTACTATCGTAGAAAAGACCGTAACTGAAGGATTAAAAATAATACCATAAATTCGAAAGTTTGGCTAAAGATATATACATACA
>NC_068993.1:45898770-45901419 GCF_001194135.2 Octopus bimaculoides | reverse complement strand
ATATATATGTATGTATGTATGTATGTACATATGTAAACATATATGCATATATATGTATGTCTGTATTTCAATGGTGGGAGAGAAATAGAGATAACTGTGGACTGTTGGTTAGAACCTTTGATAATGTACATTGTTTCTTCGTACAGTTTACGTTGCACATGGATTTTTTTTTTCAGTTATATACTTCTTATGTCTGGAAATTATTCTCTCTTCAGAACAGTGTTTATTTCAATGTTTTAATTACATTTTGGTGAGCCCTAAATGTAACCCGACTCCTAAGATTGTCCCTACCATGTCCTTTCCAGGGTAAGGGATGAGACAAATATGTCGTTTCTGTGAAGTTTTGTGTATAATATACTGGAAATTCTTTTTTTCTAGTTCTCTGTTTGTTTAATATTTGTAAACTATTAGAATCTTATATTTTCGATACATTATATATTTTCAAATACAGTAGATAAATCCAGTTCAGACTTCTTCAAATCAAGAAGAATTTTCATAATGCAAGAGAATAATTTCTTGCGTTCATTATCAAAGTAAATTCGACAGCAGTTATGATGGTGTCTATTTTCTCGAATTCTAGACCTTGCAGAGTAACACTTCTACAAATCAATGAGAAATACTAAACACTATTGAACTACGTATATCTATCTCGTACAAATGTGCTGGTTTTCAATGCAATTAAATTACTTCATATCTGTGCTATTTCAATTCCAACTTTGTAGATCGGTTACTCGACTAAATTTTCATAAATATGAAATTCATTATATTTTTCAAGCTATATTTGGTTACTGTATCATTAGACTGATTAGCCTGTATATTTATGGCTTAATATACGGTTTATGTTATGATCTTTGAATGTCTGATGGGGTCACTGAAGCGTTCTGAATGATCTTCTGCGTTGGCTTATAATATATTTGTTTGTATTTAGAGTAGAATTTTATTTGTTAGATTGTCTATAAATAATTTACTTAGTGGATTCCCAACAAGCTCATATATATTTTTGCACTTTTAATTCCTTGCACGACTATATTATTACGGCAGTTTAACGAAATAAATACATTTAAATATATTGTAAAAATATTTCTTATTATTTTCATAAAATTAGGTAATTTCATACTAAATGTTGTCTAGTTACTTGTTTTGAATCGAATTTCTCGAGGTTAAAGTCTTGTAAAAATTCCTCCCATTACATTGTTCTTAGCACATTTTCAGATTTCTTTCCTAGTTGCTTAATTGTAATGTACATAATTTGACTTGCACTTTCAGTGAGTGAATAACTGATTACTTATTCATTATTTCCCGGTTGTATGCCCAGCATATTTAGAATGTTGCCCCACCTGCAAGCAGCAAGGTTCATGACGTATGTGGCTGATACAAGAAAAATGTGCTCTATAGCAAATATAATTAATCATATTTATTCTATATACACACACGCATATAAAAACACACGCATATGTGTCAGTAGTTGAAAGGGAGAGAGAGTGAAGCTTTATGTACATACACACACCCTGACACCCACTCATACAGCAATATGCGCGCTCACCCACTCTCATTTAAATATTTCACCAGACTAATGCACAATCACAGCAGCATGTCAAATTTACATGCACTCATTCAAACATACATGACTACATACCTGCATACCAACAGACAAGTACATACAGACGTATATATATATATATATATATATACATACATACATGTAAGAGGGATGACCACTAAGTGCACATCCATTATGCTAGAAGAAGACCATCTATGATCTGACCACTAAGAGAAGATTGTTTTCAAGAAAATTCAGCAAACGCCTGAATGTAATCGAAACGATACAAAATATAAAGATTAATCACATACCCGGTTTCATTGTTACCACTTACGTAATTACTTACGTAAATGTCTGCAATTCATCAGTGTAATCGTCATAGCAATATAATTTGCAGAACTTTACGCGAGACGTCCGCATGAGATTGAACATGTATATAGTTCTACCAATTACATTTGGGGTTATATTTCAAAGTCTTCATTTTGGCGCGCCAAAATACCGGAAATAATACCGCCTAGACTTTCATGTCTACGACGCAAGGATGGTACTGTGTAATACATATATGATGATGAGGAGGAGGAGGAGGAGGATGATGGTGGTGGTGGTAGTGGTGGTGGTGGTGGTGGTGGTGGTGGCGGTGATGGGGATGTTGGACTCTCCCGTCGATTTCGATCTGTGACGGTGTAACATCATTAGATCTGACGTTTGTGTCTCCAGCAGGACTTTAATCCAACAATCAACAGACATGCTTACATATAAAATAGCTGGCATATTATACACACACGTCTGTCATGTTAGTTCAATCAAGAATTTACACACACACACACACACACACACACATACACACACACACAAAGGCAGACGAACATATGTATGTGTATGTATGTGTGTGTATATATATGTGCGTGTGTGTGTGTTTGTGTGTGTGTGTTTGTGATTGTTTTTTATGCAAACATATAAATTTAAATATATATAGATATGTATATATATAGATGTGTATGTATATATATATGCATGTATATATATATATATATGTGTGTGTGTGTGTGTGTGGGTGTGTGTGTGTGTGTGTGTATGCGTGTGTGTGTGTGTGTGTGTTTGTGTGTGTG
>NC_068993.1:45897189-45898735 GCF_001194135.2 Octopus bimaculoides | reverse complement strand
TATATATATATATATATATATATATATATATATAGGGACGTTATTGGAAACGCAAATAACTCGGTTCCTATTTGGGATTCAGGCTGATGTAAGACTTCAAAGAAAACTCTAAATTGATGACATCGTATTAGATTCACTTTCTTATATAAGAATTAATCAAGTAAATCATGATATACGGCTATTCGTCTACTTGCTATTGTTCTTGTTCTTTAAGTGATATAAATAAAATAAAAACGGATTTCATCCATAAATATTTTATGGACAAAGTATATACTGAAGTAATAATATGAATGTGCATACAATGGAGAATTTTAAAACCATTTATAGAAATATAAACTTTCAGAGTCGGAAGATTTATCTGAACGGAGAATTTTAGTGACATTATAAATCCTCTTGAAATATTGTAAAATATTCATAGAAATATTTTTATCTCGCAATCTAAAGTAGATTTCAGACTTAAGAATTTAAATATAGGGTATCTCTCTAGAAAGAAGGAAAGCAAGAAAGCAAATAAGCAAAGCGTGAAAGACAGAAAGAAAGGAAGGAATCGGAAGATCTTCAGATATCGATAAACCGCATGAAGCATAGATAGCATCTTACGTAAAATAATGGTATCATTCCTTATATTATTATTATTATTATTATTATTATTATGATTATTATTATTATTGTTATATCAATGCGGTAAGCTGCAGGATCCTTAGCACGCCGGACGAAATGCTTAACGGTATTTCGTCTGCCGTTACGCTCTGAGTTCAAATTCCGCCGAGGTCGACTTTGCCTTTCATCCTTTCGGGGTCGATAAATTAAGTACCAGTTACGCACTGGGGTCGATGTAATCGACTTAATCCGCTTGTCTGTCCTTGTTTGTCCCCTCTATGTTTAGCCTCTTGTGGGCAATACAGAAATAGATATTTCATCTACCGTTATGTTCTGAGTTCAAATTCCGCCGAGGTCGACTTTGCCTTTCATCCTTTCGAGGTCGATAAATTAAGTACCAGTTACGCACTGGGGTCGATATAATCGACTTAATCCGTATGTCTTTCTTTGTTTGTCCCCTCTGTGTATAGCCCCTTGTGGGCAGTAAAGAAATAGGTATTTCTTCCGTTTATTCCTTGGAAGTTCATATTCCACCGAAGTTTCATCCATTCTGAGTCAAGTGCAGGGGTCGATGTTCTGAGTTCAAATTCCCCCGAACTCGACTATGCCCTTCATCTTTTTCGGGTCGAAAAATATGTAACAGCTGAACACTAGAGTCAATGTAATCGACTTACTCTGATCCCAAAATTGCTGGCCTTGAGCTCGCCCAGGTCGACTTTGCCTTTCACCCTTTCAGGGTCGATAAATTAAGTACTAGTGAAACAAAGGGGTCGATGTAATCAACTATTCCCGTCCCCAATATTTCAGGCCTTCTGCCTTTATTAGAAAGGATTATTATTATTATTATTAGTTATATACTCATGCACCCATGCTTATACACACATTGTTAATGTTTTTTTAATTATGATTTCTAACTTGTATAACTGGTTGGACATTCATATATATA
>NC_068993.1:45895266-45896717 GCF_001194135.2 Octopus bimaculoides | reverse complement strand
CTTACGTAAATGTATATGTCTGTATTTCTTTATGGAAATATATATATATGTGTATTCACATACACACAAACACGCACGTGAACACACACAAACACTCATACATCCACATACACATATATGTATGTATATCGAGAAGGAAACAATGTAGAAGGGTTGAGAGAGAGAGGGAGACCTAGAGACATTCTATGAGAAAGGCACATATATTAAATCTGATTGATATATAAGCAGACTGATAGATAGAAAGATAAATAGATAGATAGATAGATACATACATACATACATACATACATACATACATACAATACGTACAAACATACAGATATACAATACATAATTACATACATATACAAGCAATATTAGGCTATGTACGTATAAAGATTTTCCCCTAAAAGCAGTGAATCGACGCCAGTAAAAGTACACCAGTCATAGATCGATATTTTAGTTTCATTTTTGTTCTTTTCCAGTTATATTTTAAGTATTATATCTTTTATATTATATTAGCAATTCTGCTACACACACACACACACACACACACACACACACAAACAAACAATCACACACACGCGCTCATAGATATACATACCTACTCAGATACACACAAACACTCTCATAAATCTATGTATATAATGTATATATATACATATAAAAATGTGAAAATATTTTTGTGCTATGGATGACTAAATTCGTCCATCTCCAGTCACCCTCAAATTCTCTCTATATTATTTAATGTATATTCCTCTGTGTTCTATTCTAGTGGCCATTAAGGAGAATCTCGGTTTGTTGACATTTTGTCTCATATACTTTGCTTTTATTTTGGTATTGATGTGACATTATAACCTCAGATACGGGCTGGAAATTAGATCTTGGGTGAAAAATGCGTAAGTGCGTTAGTATTAGTTCACAGAAAATGACACTGCGACACACACACATCCACAAACACAAACATACATACGCACGCACAGTGGCACACAAAGACACGCACAGTGGCATACACACACGCATATTCATACACACACACGTGCACATACGCACATAAACACGCGCATGTGCGAACTCACGGATATACATCACAGCAGATATATATATACATCAATTTTAGTCTATCCAAACGATATATACATTTTAAAACACACCGATACTCACACACATATACACATAAATGTGCGTATATATATGTATATATGTGTATGTATTTTTGCGAATTTCTGTGTGCATTTGCATTTACGTGCTTATATACACACACTTTTTCATCAATACTGAGTCTATATAAACATGTATGCGTGTGTGTAAAAGGATATTTCTTTCAGAGTGATGGATTAAAACGAAAATACATTTGTGAATTAATGTATTTTAGGATTGCTTGTTTATTGTATGACATACATACATATATGCATATATATAAAAATATATATATATACATATATGTATATATATATATATATATATATATA
>NC_068993.1:45891174-45893477 GCF_001194135.2 Octopus bimaculoides | reverse complement strand
ATTGTATGACATACATACATATATGCATATATATAAAAATATATATATATACATATATGGATAATAATAAATGGAGCAAAACGCATGTCGATGAAAGTTCCTTTAATTCCTACATATATGTTTCGAAATAAATGATAAAACTTTCACAAAATGTATCACTTTAACGCGGTATATCAACCTGTAAAGCGGCTGGGATATCTTGTTTTTTAGTGTAATTTTGCTACCCCTGGTAACTATTAACGTATTCAAATTATCGAAAGTGTTAATAACTGAGATAATATTAATATATACATAAACTAATATATATACATACATATATATATATATATATATGTATATATATATATATATATATATATATACATGTGTGTGTCTGTGAGTCTGTTTCTGTGTGTGTGTATGTATATATGTGTGTGTGTATGTGTGTGTAGCTATGTATGTACATAAGCATATGTGTGTATATGCAAATGTTTATGCAGTCTATTTCTGTGTGTGACTGCATGCATCGTGCGTTTCTGAGTTTTAAATAAAGAAATTCAATTGACGTTTAAAATCTCTTCCTTTAACGCCCAAGTGTAATGTCACTTGATAAGGCATGAAGGCCGCGTCATAATCCTCCTCTTCATATAAATAAGATTCATTTACTTCTATAAGATTTAAAATCGGAGTGCCTTCGCATCTCTGAATATATTCGGTTTCATGGCAACGCTAAAACCTGACATTTCGGATACGCTTTTTTGCCTTTAAATCTCTTTCAGATTCACATTATTCTCACATATAATCCAAAAGAAGCGAAATAATTCATAAGAAATTAAATATGCTGAATGTTCGGAGTCGGTGTTAAATACGAAAGTCATGCTAAGAAATGTATCATTTGAATTTTAAATGTTAACATATTAGACGTGTGCACAGTTGTGTATTTAGGAATTTCGTGTTGCAGTCATATGGTTTCGGGTTTAGATTTACTCATCACTCTGGGCAAGTGTGTTCTATTATAGATCCTCGGCGCATACCAACTCTTGTGTGAATTTAGCTAACAAAAACTATGAGAAAGATCTCTTGCTGATATATATATCAGTAATTATTCTTTATATAGAATAATTACTGAAGTCGATTTGTTCGACCAGACCCTCCGAGACGGTGTCCTAGCATGGCTGCAAAGCAGTTACTACTGCAAGACAATAAAAGAATATGTAATGGTGACTATAAAGCTATCTCCAATGACATAGTTCCTATACACACAACAATAGAGGTAGATCAGTTGGAACGTTTCAACATTTATCATTGATAATTTAATACCATATTGAAATTTACATTTTTGCCTATCCAACTCTATGGAAAAATTAATTACTGTTGGAATTGAACCTATACGGGATCCCTAAACCTTCCGAAATTTAAGTAATTGAGGGGAGTACATTTTGATATTTTTTCGAAAGATAAATCGACCTTATTCTCGAATAAGTCCATTAGTCTGAAAGGTGGAAAATCCTCAAACCACAAATCATTAAATCTATTAATTGAATTATCCAGTTGGTTGTTGATCATTTAGCTAAATAATGGCTATCTAGTTTAATTTCTATACCATCTCATTGGACAATTTGAATACCAGGGATATACGAGGATTAACTGAAATTATATGCCTCCAAGCAAGCACACACTAATATCTTAAAACGGCGAGTTAAATTAGAGGATGTAGATCCATATATGGAAAAGGAATTTCTGGTCACAGCTGCAAAGAACTTGATCAGAATTGTACTCAGTCAGTACAGACCAAAGACTAAACACAATGTAAATTTCGGCTTTGAAATGCATGATGCCCTGAACGGGGAACATGAACGTGGTTATTTACATTATTTACATTTGACAGATATTTGTCCTCATCTTGTTTGTTATTAACACAACATTTCGATTCATATACCCTCCAGCCTCCATCAGGTGTCTTGGAGAAATTTCGAACCCGGGTTCTCATTACTAAGGGCATATTGCGTAGTAGTTAAGAGCGCGGGCTACTAACCACAAATTTACGAGTTTGATTCCAGGCAGTGACTTGAATAATAATAATAACAATAATAATAATAATAATAATAATAATAATAATATTATTATTATTATTATTATTATTATTATTTTATGTTTGACTTTTGTTTTGCATTTGTACAAGTTGGATCCAAGTCTCACCCAGAGACCTCAAGAGACAACAAGTTAGAAGTTCATGTAGGTGTTATGCCTAGGGTACCATATATTTGGATTTGTACAGTTTTGTTCAAGTGAATGTTTAAGAAACCATAAGAAAATTATGTTTG
>NC_068993.1:45889463-45891164 GCF_001194135.2 Octopus bimaculoides | reverse complement strand
TATTATTATTATTATTATTATAACATCGAAAAATACCTTAGGAATGAGAATCCAGGTTCGAAATTTCCCCAGACACCTGATGAAGGTTGGAGGGTATATCAGCTGAAACGTTGTGTTAACAACAGACAGGATGAGGATAAATATCCTCAAATGTAAATAATGTAAATAATATACATAATTCCTCATCTCTTAAAGATAGAACTGTATTATGAACGTGGGTGTTTCAACTGCTACAAAGAGTAGCCAAAGACACTTCGAATCTCACATTACAATTTTAATAATATATATGCATAGGAGAGCTTAGTCTTAGAAATACGGAAAAAACCTGAAATCTTAGAATGCTTCTCATTGTAAATCGACTTGATCAGGATTTCCTGAGGTTAAACAAGGTTATAATAATATTGACTTGAAATTGCAGCAATTTCCGGAAGAGTGTGAGTCGACCCTAGTAGTTCTCAACTGGTACTTACTTATTTTATAGACTCTGAAAGGATGAAAGGCAAAGTGAACCTCGACGGAATTTGAACTCAGAACTACAAATAACTTACGTTTAATCAAAAGGTCATCTTTGTTTAAGCATATTTATGATTAATGTGGTTCCATCCGTAACGCTACTTTCATTAATTGCTGCTATTATTAGCAAGTATTATTACTTGTGTGCTTCCACTTCTATCATTTACTACGAACGCTGGAATGAATGTGCATGTGTCTTGTGTATGTGTGCGTGTATGCATCTGTGTATGTACGTGTATACTTGTATGTGTGTGAGTGAGAGAGGGAAAGAGCAGCTGTCTAACCGGCCACATGAAAACTGTAAACACTGAACTCTGATCTCAGTGGACATCTAAGAGATCTGTTTTTATCAATATAGCTAATCGTCTACTGATTGATATAATGATTGGAGAGCGCGCATCTTTAGTTATCTTCTTTGAAAACAAACGTCGGAAAGAAAAGCCGGCTTAATTACGATGATTTATATGTCAATAGTCGCAATACCAAGATTATAAATGATTACACTTGGACATTGAAATTTTCCTGTAAGTTAAATCGTTGATATTTTAGCAAATGTTTAGTATTTTACAGTATAGAATAACGAGGGTATGTGTGTGTGCGTGTGTGTGTGGGTGTGTGTGTGTGTGTGTGTGGGTGTGCGTGTATGTGTGTCTGTGTGTGTGTGTGTGTATGTGTGTGTGTATTTCTAAGTATATATATAAATATATACGGCAATCTTTATTTCCAACTTAACATAGATATTTTGTTAGGATACTGAATATTACCTTCTCTCATATGGAGGCATGGTGCAAACTGCGCCATATCTTATATGTAGTTGGTACTGAAATTTGGTTGGTATGCAGAACGTCAGCGATTGAGTAGACAGAACGCTAAAATTGTGTGATCAGACAATTCCGGCGCACATACGTGAAGACTCTTATCTACCAATGATACATATATGTGGGCTTACTGCGCGATACTAGTGATGGTCTACAGATACCAAATTAATTCCTTTGGTTATAAATAGTGAAACTGGAGAATAGGATTGACTAATTGTTTATTCGCTCTAATGCCTATTAGGAGCGTGCCTTAAGAATTCCAGCTTTAAGTGGTTTGGGTTTAACTGTTATGACTTTTATTACGCATCCGAACCACTGGTAAGGAATTATTTTAATTTTATAGCCTTATACTTATGTAGTGTATATATAT
>NC_068993.1:45887403-45888841 GCF_001194135.2 Octopus bimaculoides | reverse complement strand
TGTGTGTAGATATATAGATAGAGATAACAATAAGTATTTATGAATATGCTACGGAAAATTCCGAGTGTCAGCAACAGTAATAGTAGTAGTGGTCGTTGTTGTACTTGTAATTACTGAATACGTATGTATCTTCGCAATGAACAGTTTTTTTTTGTACGAATGCAGTTCAATCGACATTATCATTGCTGTTCATGCTTATAATAATCAACAAACTCTTACTATTTGTATAGAAAGGTCGATTCACCCGACTGTTCGTCACGACGAACCCATCGAGGATTTTTGCCAAATTTTAAAATATATTATACCAGGTTTTGTGATAGATGTTCATTATAACGAAGTTAGCATTTTGCCAAATCACGACTAATACATCAATATACTTGTATATGTACATGTGTATTTTAAATAGATACTCAAATAAGGTTATAGTAGTACTATATATCTTAAATTAAAATTTTTGTGAGAGTGTGACTCAACGTGTTTTCGCATGCTTTTCTAGCGGAATCTTCGACTACATATACATATGCACATACATTCATGCATATACATTCATACACACACATACACATTGTGTGTGCTTATGTGTGTATGAATGTTTGATTTAAATATACTGATCTTAATTTAAAGGATCACTTAATACTTTACAGTGTTATGACATTTCATATGTAAATGTTGAGAGTTAACTTGAATTTTCGAACTGTCCAAACTAACACACGGATACACACACACGCGCGCACGCACACATGCTCACACACACCCACACTTTATCTTTCTCTCTCTATTTATCTCACTCTCCCTCTCTCTCTCGATCTCTCTCTGTCTCTATGTCTCTCTGTCTCTCTCTCTATAATTCAGAAATACACAGAAACACACACACACACACACACACACACACACACACACACACACACACATATATATATATATATATATATATATATATATACTTGTATACGTGTATATAATAAATATAAGCTGTGCATATAATCGTATATGTATGTGTACAGAGGAGTAGAAATGACTGTCCGTTTTAGAGGCCCACTTGCAACCACGAGTTCAGTTCCACTGCACAGCGTTGTGTGTGTGAGTCTGTGGCATCTGTTTCTCGGTGCTTATATAAATAAAGAGACACGTACGTTTATATAGATACGCAACAGTGAATATGTCTATGTGGATTTATGTTATTGTCCAATTCACCGCTCAATAGCAGTGATGGTTTCTTCTACGGTAAAAGAAACTCATAGAATATGAACTAGGCTTAAAAGACATACTTGCATCCATTTGTTCAACCCAACCAACAATGGACGCATCCCAATGTCTTCAACAATCTCTTTCCGTTTTAATTCTACAAAAGACCGAAATGCATCACTCCCTCTTTCTCTCTCTCTTTCGCTCTCTTTGCCTCTATCTCTCTTCTGACATATATATATATATATATATA
>NC_068993.1:45886913-45887393 GCF_001194135.2 Octopus bimaculoides | reverse complement strand
TAGATAGATAGATAGATAGAGAGAGAGAGAGAGAGAGAGAGAGAGAGAGATAGATAGATAGATAGATAGATAGATAGATAGATAGATAGATATGTGTATGTCTGCGTGTGGTGGGGGTGTAGTAATGCTGGCTTTTATGTTCATTTATGATAATCTGATAGGTTACACTCTATATTTGTTCAGCACAAAATTATAACTCCTAAATAAGATTATTGTCAGTGACTTCGAAACGTCAGTCAGTTATGTGTATATATATACATGTGTGTGTATGCATATCTATATACATATACAAACATAGGTATATATTTCATTTTCTCCTTGTTTCTTTCCGAGTTCCTTTCGGTAGAAGAGCGTAGGCTCGAAACGTTAAAGACTTTCTCAATTACCGAGCGCTATAGTAATACATCTATTTGTTTTCAACACTACCTGTCTTCGTCTGTTGATTTTTTTTTTGGTGAATTCTATTTCTATATATATATA
>NC_068993.1:45882005-45886873 GCF_001194135.2 Octopus bimaculoides | reverse complement strand
ATACATATATATATATATATATATATTGGTCGATCCAATGCTATACAACTTGATCAATTTGCCGTGCAGTGGGACTGAATCAGTGACTATATGTTTGGTAAGCAAGCGTCTTACCACACATGGTACACACATACCTCTTTGTGTGTGTGTGTGTGTGTACAAACACCCATACATATAAATATAAGTCTTTGGGAGAGATGTTCAATATATCTAAGCGTTGACCCGGCCTAAACAGTGATATATTAATCCTTATTATGTACGAATCCTATTATGTATGAGTATGTTACGCGTCGCCATGTAAACGGCATCTTCTTAATGGCTAAGTGCCAACACCATTCTCTAATCTTCAATCTCCAATAATACAAGCCCTTATTTTTGCTGCAATTGATGTCATTTCATATTTATAGATAGTATCTTTGAAACTATCACTATACTCCTTCTACCATTCCATATTATTTTTTTGTTTTATCTTTTTGTTTGATAGATATTCCATCAAAATCATAACCAGTTCATGTAAATTAACAGGTTTTCTGTCTGCAACTTGAAATATCACTAATGCCCGATTTTCTCCTACTTCGGTCTTCGGTAGATTGGAGAAAATTGGAAAAAAATCCAATTTCTTGTGTGTGTGTGTATGTGTGTGTGTGTGCGTGTGTGTGTGTGTGCGTGCGTGTGTGCGTGTGTGTATGTGTGTGCATGTGTGTATGTGTATGCATGTATATATATATGTATATATATATATATATATATAGAAATATATACATATATATAATGTGTGTACGTATGCATGTACGTATGTATGTATAGACTTTTGGTTAGGTAATTATCCTTTCAATTTATTGGTACATTCCTTTTAATGCTTACTGGTCGGAGTTAGTCTGCACGGGAAAAGTTTGCCGCGGCGAATATACATAAAGCATACATAAAACCAATAATTTTGAAATGGCAAACGACGATTTTCGGATATTAATAATTTTCGTAGCTGGAAGTGTCTTAGACAAATATGTATGATGCAGATTTTGGTCTTGAGTCAGAAGAGAGGAGAAATAATTGCTCATGTAGATTTTCTTTATGATGTCTTCGAAGTCACGATGAGGGTATCTTGTCATATTCAATATTTCGAATATGATCAATATTCTGCAGTGGAAGATAATAACACTAGCAACTACTACTACAATATTAATTATAATATCAACAATAATAATGATGATAATAATCTTTTCTATTATAGGCACAAAGACTGAAATCGATGGATGGGTGGCAGAGTGGAAGACTTGTAAAATCCTACCGTATTCCCCAGATCTCGCCGCTTGCGATTTATTCCTCTTTCCAAAAATCAGGACGTCATGGAAATCAAAGTGAAAACGATGAGGCAGCTGCTGATTATCCCAGAAAACAAATTCCAGGAATGCTTTCATCAATGTAAACATCTCTGAATTAAGTGTGTGACTTTTGAAGGGGACAAATTTGAAGGAGATTAAATGCCAAATTGGCACGTGTTGTAATTTGATTTTTATAGCAACAGTCCGGATACTTATTGATCGGACCTCGTATAGGCAGCCACTGTTAGACTGAATGAACATAGAAGACAATAAAAGATTAAAAAAATTAACTGAAACTGACTACTGAACACTAATTGATAGCATTTCATAATCTTTGATGTCTGAACGTTGTCGAAATGATCGCTCATGTCAAATCAATATGGAAAACAATTATATAATTATAAAACAACCCAGTTCCATACTCATAAAATTAGGAATTTTCCATGGAGACTCATTTTTCGTAATTGCCTGGCTCTGGCTCAATTAACAAATCTTTTGAATTAAAACGGCAATATTTATAGATCCTACAGAGAAAATTTTAACCATCGCTTCTCTATTCATAATGTGAAAGTTTTTACATGAGATGGTAAATATCCTGTTAGAAAACCGACTACAAATTCCTTATAAATTCTACCAAAATCATAAAAATCAGTGCGGCATGAAAATCAAAGCTGCAGTACGAAGCAAATTAACTAAAACTGTGAATCAACCATGCAAATACGTAGAAATAGATGAAACTGATAAAATACAACACACACAAATTATAGAGAACTTTAATGGAGAGTTCTAATGAAGCGACAAACTAAAATTAAAAACTGATCTCATTATTAGATATATTATAGTATTATAAATACACCAGATATCACTGTTAAGAACTTCAACTTCAGCAATATAAATTGAAAAGTTAAGTGAATAGAACAACTTAGAGATAGCAATCAAGAAACTGCAATCTTTCGAATCCACTACGTCAAACTGAAATAGACTGAATGAATTTAAGCTCCAACAACCCTAAACACAACATCGAAGGTTTAGTGTGACGTAAATTGAAAACTACTGCAAAATAGGCTGGTAGATTTACTGATAGACTTAATCTAACTACCGTGTTTACTTCTATCAACTAATTGTTAGGTTCTGCTAACGGAATACAGTCTTTTGGAACTATTCGAGCCAGAGATCCGGCGGATGAGCAGAGTCGTTAGATCAATGGATAGAATTAATACCTTGCGGTATTTGTTGCGATATTCTGCGCGCGAGTTTCATATTCAACCGAAGTCAACTTTGTTTTTCATAATTCTGAATATCATAACAAAGTTCTGAACCAAAGCAAGAGATTGGCGAAACAATTAGTAGGTCGAGCAAGACGTCTTGCAGTATCTTTTTCGGTCCTTTGCACTTGGGTTTTAAAATGGGTTTAAGTTGACAGGTTAAAAATAGGAAAAAGAAGTCATATCTAAGCATCAAAAGCCAATGCTGGTCACAAAATACAAAAAAAAAAAAGAAAGTTGCATAAGACCACATCAGAAACGAGAATATGTGGCATAAAAATGTTCCAAAAATGATATACTAAAAGAAACCAAAATCATCTTGGATATGGAATGGAGTATCGGTTATATTGATCCCTGTATCTGACAGATCCTAGCTTTTTTCTTACCCTCAGGGAAGAAAGACTGAGTTAACTGCAATAGAATTTGAACGCAGGTCGTAATGATTTGAAACAAATAACACAAAACATTTTACTTCGTGTTCTAATGATTATGTTAACAATATTAATCTCTCTCAGGGTTGTATAATTTGTATGAGTGAGAATACGCACGAAGCTTTTTAGACACCAAGAAAAATCGAACAAAACAGCAACAAACATTATAAGAACTAGTGGGGTAAATAAAAACAAATTGCTGAGGGGGTAAGGACACTAATAGTGGTGATTTATACGAAGGTTGTTGTAACAATAGATGCTGTGTAAATAAATTGAGTTTTCAAAACACTGCTTGTAACCTCCATATAGATTTATAAATATATTTGCCTCAGAGAGAACATTTAAGTAAATCATTAAATTACATTTACTGGAATAATTCCCTTGAAAAGATACAATGACATTATTCTCATCATCAAAAGCAGTGTTTTGAAATAAATTTTAATTTGTATTTTATTGCAAGTTGTTTGTTTTTCCAGCACTAATTCGACAAATGCGGTGCCGCTCCTCTGGTCGATGTCTTTACTGCCTCCCAGCATGCTTACATTCCATCAAGTTAAACAAAAGCTCGCTTTTTTAGCATCGTAGTGAAACGTTGCACTGTGGACCAAAACAAGAGACAACCATTACAATAATTGATCATCCTTACAGCGATCGATCCAATAGGGTTTGACTTATTGAATTATCGCGTTGGACAGCTTTCAAAGGATTTAACTGTTAATAGCTTATGCAGTTATTAGTAACACTCTCACAGGCAGTAGTCTGCACATAGGACTCAACCATGCAAGTCGTAATGGTTCCACAGTCACAGTGGTTAGCCGCCAAATAGGTATCCACAGATTGGAGTATCTCCATCGCTAGAATGTTTTTCTCCGCAGCACCCAGTTAGTGTTGGGTAGCCGTTCACTCTCCTGAGTTGATCAGCCCCCTTTGCCAGGTTTTGCTTGTCGTCACGCAGTAGATCTAACAATTAACTTCCGCCCCCACAAAATTGTCGGTATTGCTGGTTTATCCGGCGATGCACAGATTGCACTGGAATACATGATTGCCATATGTAAATTTCTAACGTCATCCGATTTCGGGTCTACTTCTAATGTTAAAACTGATAGTGCAGCCACAAAATTTGGCTTGTATATGGACATTCGAGAATCTGAATCGCTCTAACAATCACGCCTTAACTCGAGTGAATGGCATATTCACAATCCATCACCAGAGAATTGTAGGAGATGCAAGAGGCATGATACTTTGTATACGTGGGTAATTCATCAGCAGTGATAGTTCGTGTTGTGATGACCTGATCACAGATTGAGTAAAGCCTGCTTTATATTAAAAAGTTTAATTGAGGAACTGCTTACAAAAAGCACGTAATGATCTAAATGAAATAAAAATATTACCCACCAATGTATACTATTAACATGTTATATGAAGCAGAGCCATGGGCATGTATTCACGATGAGACATCTAAGGCAAAAGAAATATAAACATGACCTGAAAAAACAAGATTAGGAAAAACTGTTACTCTAGTGAAGATATTATTATTATTATTATTGTTCAGTAGTTTTATTTTTATAACGTGCTTTCACTTCACTACCGAGCGCAGCCCTGTGCGCCTTGGGTATGTGCTGTGGTTTGCTGTGGTGTTCTTATGTTTACTGTATTGAAAGTGTTTTGCGTAGAATGTGTGCAGTGCCCAGTAGTGCAATTTTCTGTATGTTATATATATTTGTAAGTCCTGGTGTTTTTGTTATGTATTTGTCTGAATATTTTTTTATTATACCTAAGGCACCTACTATGATAGGAATTGTTTCTGTTTTTAGATTCCACATTCGAGTTATCTCTATTTCCAGGTCTTT
>NC_068993.1:45866221-45881462 GCF_001194135.2 Octopus bimaculoides | reverse complement strand
TATTATTATTATTATTATTATTATTATTATTATTATTATTATTATTATTATTATTATTATTATTATTATTATTATTATTATTATTATTATTATTATGATGATGAAGGCGGTGAGCTGGTAGAATCGGTAGCACGCTGGACGAAATGCTTAGTGGTATTTCCTCCATCGCTACGTTCTGAGATCAAATTGCACCGAAGTTGACTTCAACTTTCATCCTTTCGGGGTCGATAAATTAAGTAACAGTTGAGTACTGGCGGTCGATGTAATCTACTATCCCCCACCCCCAAATTTCAGGCCTTGTATCTCTTATAGAAGGGATTATTATTATTATTATTATTAAGTAGTCTAATTTGTTTCACGTGCTTTCACTGCACTACTGAGCACAGCTCTGTGTGTCTTGGGTATGTGCTATGGTTTGTTGTGATGCTATTATTATTATTATTATTATTATTATTATTATTATTATTATTGAATGAGTGAGAGAGCAGTGCATGCGATCAAAGTAATCCTAGCGTAAAATGTTCGAAGCCCAGTATACTGAAAAGGGTCTACCAGGAATATGCATCGCAACTATATGTGCGCGATATGGTGATATCATATCAAGCTTAACAGACTTAAGAAAAGAGATGTGCTGAAATCACGGATTACATACAGACTGAGATTTTCGCAAGAATCGGCTGCTATTTGTAACTGGTCGAGTAACAACATAAAGAACTTCGCAATTGTTGGTTCATAACCTAAGGTCTATGATGGAAATAACAGTTGGTTGGTGTCCTTTTGGATGTGATGTTTAAGAACCCTTTGTTAAGAAAAAGTATCTTCTTCAACTATTTATCGAACCAAAACGCAAACTTAGTTGTTGCTAAGAACACGTACCAGCATCCCTCGCAATATTAACAAATACTACATAACCTCAATATAAAAGAAAACTGAATATACAAATATAGGCTGATGTGGTAGTGAATCAAACGTGATGTTTGCCTGCTTCCATGTCCTTTATCAGCATGAACCTTAAACTGTTGCAACAATAGCAAAATATAGAAGGAAATAAATGGCATTATGGGTAATTATCGACTCATTGTCACGTCTACTTTTAACGATCACGTTCAAGATCAAGTGATTGATCTCACTCAATACATACGAATACAAACGTTACAGTTTCAAACTACATGTATATATATATTGATGTAAGCACATTGCACTCTCAACTGACATGACTGTATGCAATATTTCTAGTTCTAAAATTCTTAATTCTCTGATGCACTCTGATAATTCTCATCTCACGCTTTCACACTTGCCTTCACTTATTCAAAATATTACACCTCCTGGTTCTCTCTCAGTCTCTTTCTGTTCCTATATATTTAACTTCGTATCTATTTGCTTATATGGATGTTGATCTATCTATCTATCTATCTATCTATCTATCTATCTATCTATCTATCTATCTATCTATCTATCTATCTATCTACCTACCTATCTATCTATCTATCTATCTATCTATCTATCTATCTATCTATCTATCTATCTACCTTTCTATCTATCTATCTATCAATCTATCTACCTATTTATTTACCTTTCTGTCTAACTATCTACATATGTGTATCTATGCGTATGTATATGTTTACCTAACTCTTTGCTTAAATAGATTTTTATCTGTCTATTTACCCCATATATGTGTGTGCGTATACATAGGTTTATCGTCCTGTCTATATATTCATGTCCAAGTCTTTCATGTCCTTGTTTATACATGTACATATCCAAATAAAATATGTGACAGAGCAAGTACTGAGGTCAATATAATCGACTAAATAGTTGTTCGAACATTTTTCATCACGCGTCTGTGACCTCTCAGTGACACTTTTCGTTTTCGTGTATGTTGTTGCTCCACTTACTCCGTTCTGTTCTACTGAGGTGTTTATCTTTAAATGCGCATGTCTGTTTCTGTGTGTATGTGTGTGAGTGAGTGAGTGCGTGTGTGTGTGTGTTTGCGTGTGCGTATGTCTGTATGTGTGTGTGTATGCTTGTGTATGTATCATAGTTTGTAGCAGCAGTGTGGCCTTCCCTCAGCAGCCCCAATCCTCTCACCCCATTGCGTTGTTGCTATCATAAAACCCGAAAATATGGTACAGTTGCCATCGTGGTAGTTATTGTTGTTGATATTGCAATCGCTGTCACCGCCGCTGCTGCTATCGCTGTTAATTGTGTTTTTGACATCGTTGTGGCCGTCCGAGATATTTCTTGTGGGTGTGTATGAGTTCGCTACGTATTTTTTATGTATCCATACCTTTTATATAGATTTATGTCTTTTTTTAATTTTTTCTATATCTGTATATTATATTATCCCAGATATGTGACAAATGTATTTATATATATATATGTTTGCTTATATATTTATATATATATTTTTTATACATATATCTCTATTTCTCATAAGCATCACAGATAAGTGCATATATGCCTATTGTGCGTGTATTACTCTGTATGTTTAATTGGACACTATCCTATACACACACACAAATACGCACACAAGAAATTTCATGGATGGCCACAACAATGTCAATACGATTAACAACGACAGCAGCATCGGCGGTGACAACCATAGCAATGACAACAACCACCACGATGGCAACAACGTGGGCGAACAAACATACGCAGAAGAATACAGGAACTGTACCATGTTTTCGTGTCTTAGAACAGCAGCAACACAATGGGGTGAGAAGAAGGAGCTGCTGACGGGAAGGCCATACTGCTGCTAAAAACTATGATACATACACAAGTAGACACACACACATAGACACACAGGCACACACAAGCAAGGACATAAAGACATGCGCACATAAGTGTTGTGTGTGTTGTCACTCCGTCGCTTACAACGTCGAGGGTTCCAGTTGATCCGACCAACGGAACAACCTGCTCGTGAAATTAACGTTCAAGTGGCTGCGCTTTCCACAGACACGTGTACCCTTAACGTAGTTCTCGGGGAGATTCAGCGTGACACAGTGTGACAAGGCTGACCCCTTGAATTACAACAGAAACAGGAAGTAAGAGTGAGAGAAAGTTGTGGTGAAAAAGTACAGCAGGGTTCGCCACCATCCCCTGCCTGAGCCTCGTGGAGCTTTAGGTGTTTTCGCTCAATAAACACTCACAACGACCGGTCTGGGAATCGAAACCGCGATCCTATGACCGCGAGTCCGCTGCCCTAACCACTGGGTCATTGCACCTCCACGCCCATAAGTATACACACCTTAAAAGGACAGAATGGAATAAGTGGAGCAAGATCATACACGAAAACAAAAAGTGTCGCTGAAGAGTTCACAGATGTGTGACCAAAGATTTCCGGAGAATGGACATGAGTTGAAATGATAAAATAATAACATTAATAAACGGGTGAATAAAAATATATTATAGTGCGTGTGTTTATTTAAAAAATATTTACGATATATATGTACACATTTAAATATGTATCAATGTATGCATATATGTGAGTGTGTATACGTTTAAACATTTTTACTTGTGTATACATGTATATATGTGTGTGCGCGCGTGTGTGTGTGTGCCTCTGTGTGTCTGTGTATGTAAGTATGTTAGTATACATGCTTGTATGTACATGGATATGAAAAGGGGAAGAAAGTTGAAATAGTTAAAGGCCATAAACGTTTTTAAATGACAAATTTTGTTCGAAGAAAAATATTAATTTACTACAAAATATAAGAACACAACCGATATATTAAAATCTTTATATAACCGATATATATAAAATCTTTATGTTTATAATTCACTATAAAAACGAGAATAAAACACTTTTCGAAAAGTTTTGCATTCACAGGTGTCAGTATATGAGATTAAGAAGAAGGGCTGAGATATCTTAATAAATCAGGTTATTGTTAGAGATTTATAAATTTTGATATATCAAAAGAATTTCAAGAAGAATTAAAAATGCAGATATATTTCAAATGCATGGTGTACCCTGGTGGCTAGTAATTGTAAAGGAAACAATCATTTCTAGATAAATCTTGGCGGGATTATGGGTTTGAATTTGAAATCAAATTCCAAGGAATAAAGTACGTGAATATACATATTGTTTATTACTCTTTACAAAGATCTTACAATTATATTCTATAATTTATCATGTAATGCATCATTTTCGTTTTTAAATCGTCAACATGACGTCACTCGAAGGAAATAGATTAAAGTAAAAACATTTCACTAAGCAAGAAACTTTCTTCTAGATGGAAAATAATTACAGATAAGAAGAGCTCTGTGAATATTTGCATTCTTTCTTTTCTTCTCTTCGTAGATCGTTAATAGTTCAGATATTGAGAGAGAAAGCAAAAAGAAAGAAAGCTGCTATATAGTTGACAATGGAAGATTGTCTAGGTTTATAACTATCGGGATTCAGCGAAATTCTAGATCAATCTTCCGAGAATATTAAGGATTTATTTACTTGCTATTGTTTACGTGTGAGTTTGCTGAAGAATGTTAATTTTTTTAAGTGTCATATCTTTAACTTATCTGCCTTTATAATTTGTATCAGAAGTTTCGTAAAGACACGCATTAATGCATCCTTATAAGTTTTGGAGAATACATGTTATGCATTAATAACATATATACGATTAATATTAAATTGTTTCTCAACTTGTTTTGAATATATTAAAATCTTGATATTAAAACTCAATCTTAAAGTTTTGTTTGTTTTCCCTTTTTTTTCTTTCTGTACATTAGAAATATTAATATTTCTTACGTTAAAAGTACTACGCAAACATATCCTCTAATTATTTCCTGTTCTGAATAAAACACACAATAAAACATTATTCAAGTCCCTACTAACTCTCTTCCCCACGACGCACCACTATACGCTCGCGATGTTTCTACAGATCTTATCACCCTTCCAACGAAGCAGAGAGTAGATAGATAGATAGATTCATACATACATACATACATACATACATACATACATACACACATACTGTAAGTTCCCTCTTATATGGTGTTTAAATAACCGGAACTCTCAAGCAACCGGCACGCATACAAAAGAGAAAATGTTTTGTTGATTATTTGTCAATGACAGTCAAACAGTTTCTTACAGTATCAATAATGCACAGTTGCAGTACATGACACAGTACAGTAGTTTATTATACTACATTTATGCTACAAGTGTTATATTAAGTTAGTAAAACTTAAACAATTTTTTCTATTCTTCTCCTTTCTACTATATTCAGAATATTAACGATAATACAGTAATCCCGCGCCATATTGCGATTCTCCTATCGCGGTTCACCTATCGCGGTTTATTATTTAAGCTTACGTTGATTCCTCTGTGGTGTTGTATTGCATTTATAATAAAATAAATATATACAAAATATAGAAATGACTAAAAAGATATACAGTACTGTACTAGTTCTACTTCACGAATTTTCACTGCAAAGTGTAAATGTAAATGCATTCTCCACAAATGGAGCAGGAGATAGATATACAAATAGATAGATAGATAGATAGATAGATAGATAGATAGATAGATAGATAGATAGATAGATAGATAGATAGATAGATCATATATGTCATGTAAATAAACAAAGTCTCCCCTATCTGGCATCACTTGGATCCGTGTTTTGGCGGACAATTCAGTGTTTTGATTATCTGATCATCTATTTTATAAATTGCTATAATACTGTAACACCTTACAAAACTTATTGAAACTTTCTATGCACATTAGTATTATCTTTATTCTGAGCATAGTTGAAATGAAAGAAATAGGAAAAAATGATTTAAGAAACAAATACAACAAAAAATTGTTTAAGGAACAAGTATAACTAATAAGATATAGATTGGTTTCGAAATAATAAAATGAATATTTCAGACAATATCGTTTTCGGACACCGTCTTTCTTCACTGAAACTAAATTTTGTCTCAAGAGTTTACAAAGAAATTGCAAATCATTATTTCATTTCTGCTAAGAACAAAGGTTACCAGACATTATTCAAGAAACGTTATGGTGGAGTGGGAGAGAAAAAAAACAACATCTACGAAATATATAGAGACGGCAATATGGAATTGTTTGCGACATGCATTGCTTCAATAGTCTGAATCATTGGAGTCATAAATAGTATTTAAAATACTGTTGGAAAAAAATCCATGAAGTTCTAGATGTCTATTAGATTTTTAGCTGCCGTTAACCAGTGTCGACTATATGCCAATTATTTATTGTAGATGCAGCGTATAGTTAACTGGAAAAAATTTTCCATGAAATTGAATAGAACACAAAATTTGATCTGTTGCATAAAAATTACTAGTAAAATGACGTAAACATGGTTAAAGTAGTTCATAGACTTCTCGGTTAAAGTTCGGAGAAAAAGATACAATTTAAAATACTTCGAATCCTGAATTCAAATTCTGCGAAAGAATGGTAAGGTTGGTAAGAAGCAAACGAAACCTGAATAACATCACTGAACCTAATAAAGACAGTATTTCTTATACTAGAAAGAAGAAAACATACATAGAAATAAATATTATTTCATCAACAACTAACTGGCACATTGATCTGTTTTATGTTTCAGTTGATAAGTATTACGTGGCTGCGTTAGGTGACCACGTCAACCATCGTATTATCAGTAAGTGAGGTAGGGTGTCGTCTCGAACCGTAAATATCTTATACACATGATCGTGTGGTTAGATATTATAAGCTGTAGGTATAGATGCTGTTATCTGACTTTTGACTTTTATTTATCTATCTATTTATGTTATATATATATATATATATATATATATATATATATATATATATATATTCGAATATATATATGTATGTATATGCAGGTGTGCGTGTATGTTTATGTGCTTGCGTGTATGTCCATGCGTGTATGATCATGCGTGTATGTCTTAGTTTCATTTAGTGGGTACATATGTATGCCAGTGTGGTTCTTATGAATGTGTTAATGTATGCGCTAGATCTAAGTAAAATCGATGTCTGTATCAATTCGATTAGAAAACATTTAATCTCCATTTTGTTATTGGAGTCAATTGTCTGTTTTTAGAATCTACAATCTCCAATTGATAAAATGAAAAGAAAGTAAAACAGAATGGTCTCAAGTAGGAAATTTTCCTGGGGCACTGCGTTTCACTTTTGATTTGATTGTTTCACTTTCATATATTCTCTTGATATCTCTCTATCTTCTACATGCTCTCTTACTTGCTTTCTATTTCTCTCTGTCTGTCTTTCCCTCTCTCTCCCTCTCTCTCTCTCTCTCTCTCTCTCTCTCTCACACACACTCTCACTCACTCTCTCTCTCTTTGAATTCCCCTTTATTCTTTCTTCTATATTTGTCTCTTTTTTCTCGTGTTGTATTTTCTCTCCCTCTATTTTACTCTCATACCCATCTCTTCCTCTCTGCCTTTGTTTCTGTGTATCTTTTTGTCTCTCTCTCTCTCTCTCTCTCTGTTTCCTTTTCTATTTCTCTTGCTCTCTTTCTTACCCCGCCCCTCTCTAACCATTCTCAATCATCTCAGTATCTCTCCCTCCCTTTCTCTCTCTCTCAATCATTCTGGCTAGATTATTCATGGTCTCACTCTCCTTTTTTCTCGCCCCTTCTTCTTCCCTCTCTCACCATATTCCACTTAATATCCCATTCTCAGCCTCACTTCCGATACATCTCACCATCTGCTCACTCTCCACCTCTCGCCCTCTTTACTTGTCTCACCATGTTTTACTTTAACTATCGATCTATCCATCTATCTATCTGTCTGTCTGTCTGTCTAACTCCTCATCCGTCACTGACAATCTTTCTCTCTCTCTCTCTATCTCTCTGTATTTGTATGTCTCTCTCCCTTTCTCTCGCTCACTTTTACTCTCTCTCTCCCCATCTCTCTCTCTCTCTCTGTGTGCTTGTCTGCCAGTCTCTCTCTTTCCTTCCGCTGCCCAATACGGGTTGCTATTTCATTCCCCTTCCGCTCATCTACTACATTACATATTCATTGGGTTTCTGCGATTCTGCCTACATAGTTTCTCTTTCAACGGTGCTTTCTATTGGTCGTTCTGTATCTGTCTTTGAAATTCTTAAAAATTTATATTACTTTTAGTTCTTCCCACCTCTTCCTCTCCTTCTCTCTCTCTGTCTGTCTGTCTGTCTGTCTCTCTCTCTCTCTCTCTCTCTCTCTCTCTCTCCCCACCCCTCTTTCTGTCACCTTGCCTTTCTTTCTAGAAGTCTGTAAATATCTCTTAGTACATACTCATGGAAGCGTACATAATTCCACAGACATACACGCCTTCAAATACACATATATGCACACATGCATAATGTATGTGTGTGTAAGTGTTTGTGTGCGCGCTTGTGCGTGTGTGCGTGTGTGTATCTATCTATATATGCATATATATATACATGCATATATACATATATATGTGTATGTCTGTCAGTATATATACATATATATTTATGTGTATGTGTATGTGTGTGTGTGTGTGTATGAATATATGTATGTATGTGTCGGTATATATTTTTTCAACTTTCTTCACTCTCACCTCATGAAAAAAGATCAAATAATCTTTTACTATTATTCTTAAGTATCATTATCATCATCATCATCGTCATCATTATCACCATTATTAATATCAGCAGTATTAGTATCAATATCCCCACCACCACCACCATCATTACTATCATCATCACCATCATGATAGACATCATTAATATCTTATTTGTGACTGTGAGCATTCGGACGTATTTTAAGATGGCTGAGAGAGAATTGGATTATTACCAAGTTTGACTGGGTGGAATGTAATTCTAATACCTGAGGTAGACAAAAGTTGTGACTTTTACTCGTAAATTTAGTTCTGTTAGAAAATTTAAAAAAATGTTTTTCTATATTATCTATTCAATATTGTATGTTGTAGTAGAGGTTCTGAGGTTCAAATGAGAGAATATTATGTGGATATCATCACAAAATAATGTGCTGAATTACGAGAAATAAAATAACGATAATGAATTTTATAAGTTTGAAATTATAAAAATTTGATATTAAGGTAAAATGATTTACTCGTAAACGCAGATAATCACGTGATACACAAAATTTTATATGACGCCCAGAAATCTACCAGTATGATAAAGTCATTATTTTGACTGCGTTATTAATCGGAGCGTAATTTATATATTCCTAAGAGGCGGGAAAAATTATTTCATGGCAGCTGTTTGTCACTGAAACAAATGTGTCCTTGCCTGTGGGATTTATACGAGCATTGTTCCTCTGTCGAGCTCCGAGAACTTTCTTACGGGTGCTTATAACAGCTTTTTTTCCAATATCATAGCTTCCAGTGCCAATGCATCAAATGTAGCAATAGCCTTCTATGATTGTGCATATATTGTCTCTTGGTCATATTTGTCTCTGGCCGACTATTATCTCTAGACCGCCAGAGATAATGGCATTATTTCCCCCATGTACTTCGATTTCTGGCCGGAAGGCTCTTAACCTACGACCTCCCTAAGAATCACTGGGTATCCGTTTTATGTCATCTTCTCCTTAACCAGTGATGTGACTTACCTCTATTAACTTAACCTGTTTAAATTTTCAGGTATTGTGTTTAAAGAAAAAAAAAATGCTCAGCTGCAATTTTCTGGCTTTACGTTATGAGTTCAAATTATTCCACCTAGGTCGACTTTAACTTTCATCCTTTCTGCACGAATAAAATAAGTAACAGTTCAGTAGTGATGTGTTGCTGTAATCGACTAGTTAGTATTTGGAAAGGTTATGTAGTCCTATTCACAAGCTCAGGTTCTGTTTCACACTTTCTGCTGTTCGTTTTCACTTCCTTCAAGAATTGGCGGACCTTTTAGCCCCTATTTTGTATTTGACTTCACTGAATGCAGAAAACTGTTTTTCTTTATTTGTTTTGTTCATTTTCAGTTGCTATATGAATTATTTTTTTTTTTGTTTTCATTGTTTTTACTATGTATATTTTTTATTTCTACATTAGATATTTCATGACAAATTCTTTCATGATTAAGACCCCTATTTCCTTGTATCACAGTTAAATATAATCTTCCTGTGTCAGACCTTGTGTAACCTAAATACTAATATCTCATGTTGTTTTTTTCTGTCTAGCTTTGCTAATTCATTTAGCGTCCAATTGAGTATATAATATCTATAGATTATTACTGGATTTGTACTGTATTGATGTTTACCACTAGATTTTTTTTTTGTTTGCATTTACTTGTTTGAAGTATTAAATTAATGCGTCTGTAATATTCATTCTTTGATTTTTCTTTCGTTTCAGTGTTATACTATGACGAGTTCATTGATTCTTAATTATGTTTACGTCTGTTTGTTGTAATTCTCTTATCTCCGTTTCTTTATTTAGCAAAATATTAGAATTTTAAATTAATTTTACGCTCGCGAAGTTCGTCTTAGTGCACATTACTAATCCCAGTCTCATGTGAGTTCCTTTAATAAAGTCGCATACTGTCTGTAATTATGTTTTAGTTGTTGATTGTCTTCAGGGTAATAATTTGTGGTCGTCAACATATAAAAGATTGTTGATTGTCTTTTCGTAGCATTTATAATTGAGTTCAGTTTCGTTTACAGAGGTTGCAAAATGTCTTAGTACCATGCAGAAAAGGAAAGGCGAATGCGAGTCCATTGGGAGTAAAGATTTTTCATTAAAGATACTCTGAGTTTATATATAAATCCTTCTTTCGTCTGTTGTTTTATTTACGCATGCCATATATAGCGTATCTCATCATTGATACCTTATTATTTGTAGGAAATATTTCTAGGATCCTCCTCAGGATACTCTGCCAAGTGCCTTTTGTAATTAGGCCATGCCGTAGCCAGATTATTTTTCCCTGCACGTACACACTTTCTCTCTGTCTCTCTGTCTCTCTCTGTCTCTCTCTCTCTCTCTGTCTCTGTCTGTCTGTCTGTCTTTCTGTCTGTCTTTCTGTCTGTCTGTCTGTCTGTCTGACTGACTGACTGTCTGTCTATCTGTCTGTCTCTGTCTCTGTCTCACTCTGTCTCTCTCTCTCTCTCTCTCTCTCTCTCTCCCTACCCCCTCTCTCTCCTTCTCTCTCTCTCTCTGCACTCGTTGGTTATTCTTCTGTGTATCAGTGATCGTTCATTTTAACGATATGAATCACTTTTGATATTCTGTACAAATGATATAATTTTTCATTTCTTGAGATTTATCTGTTATCTTCGATATTATTACCGTTAAGGATTTAAAGGCGTTCGGAAAGTCGATTATTGGCTTATGTAATTTATTGTCTGCGCTCTCTTTAACCTTAACTAATAAGAATATTTCTCCCCTGCCCCCTGTGAACCTCAGTGAACTGTTTCGTTACGTGCAGAATTATCTTATTAAATTTCTTGCTTTTTATCTTAGGTGTGACTGTTAAATATTCCAACTACATGTGTGAAGTATTATCGTGTTCTGATGTTTTCTAAATATTATTTCCTTGTCTGAGTTGCATATTTTGTTGGCATGTCCTCGAAGAACTGTTCAGTTGCTGTGCTTGTTATTTTGGAAACATTGGTCTGTTTGATTTCTTCCCTTGATTTCTTATGCTTTTCTTTCTATTTCTACTGCATACATTTCTAACGTAGTTCTCGATGAAATCATTTCGAATCGGCGATGAAATCGTCTTATTAAAATAATTGTTGTGCCGCTTCATAGATAAATACGAATTTATTCCTATTCTTCAATGATCTCTCTTTCAGATGTTCTTTGATTTTTGGGGACCTTTTATTGTTATGTTATTTTCTATAGTGTTCTCTTTTCTGCTTACTTGTATTGTTTCCTATTCATTTCGTTATGTTTAGTGAGATCGCATTTTCTGTACTTGATTTACATGCTGTTTTTGATGGCTTTGATATTCTAATATGTGTAAACATTCCAAAATGTGTAAAAAGTCAGTTTCTTTAGTGACTACCATGGCTGCTGCATATGTTATTTCGTAGCTACTGTAATACTTGTTTGTTTAACCTAATGATATCTTTCCGTGTCTATTCTCGTTACGCTATTGATGGCCAGATTCTAATGGGCCCAGTAGCACACTTCACATTCTATAAACCTTCACTATAAAGCATCATTCGGCAGACTCACATGCGGGCAATTTCATTCGCAGAACCTACATCAGACCATCTTTATTAGTGAAGAGTTCACGCCTCAAGTTTCTTAAAATATACATTTAAAATTGTTTTACATACGAATAAATAAGCTTCTATCACGCATTTCCCCTTCATTGGTGTAGTGCAAGTGGAATGATCAAAAATCTTGAAGCTACTATAAATTCCAGGGACCACACTATTTAGAGAACTCTCATGATGTATATATATATATAAACTGAGAAACGGTGCAGAAACAACAACTACCTACATACGAGAGACTGCACGCAGAATAGAAGACCGTATAGGTGAAAATTGGCGAGAACACAAAGAAGGGAAAAGCTTGGCAGTGCTATACCAGCATTCTCAGGCAGGACGTGAAGGCTCGACTCATACCATAGAGGTTAAAGTACTATTGACACATAGAAATGACACGACACTTAGACAGATTACAGAAGCCACACACATAAGAGCAGACAGACTGAGACTCAAGAGAAAACATGAATGGAATAGTAACACACACCACCACACCACATGACTAAAGACAGTAGGGATGTGAAGAGAGAGGGAAAGATAAAAAATAACCTCTAAATAATACACAGAAACATACAGGGTAACACACACACAACATACATATATACACTTAATTGTGATACTTATGAGAAATAGAGATAGATGTATAAAAAAATATGTAAGTAAATATATAAATAGATAGGTAAATAAATATATAAATATATCTGCCATACACCTGTGATAAATTTAAACAGGGATACATAAAATGAATAAATAAAACTATATAAAGGGCATGGATACAGATGAATCGAACTCATACACACACACAAACGCACACACATATGTTTGTATGTATGTGTGTGTGTGTGTGTACATAAAATGGAGATTTTGCGTGACAATAAAATACCGGAAGACTGGAATAAGATATAATTGTCATTATGATATACGGTAAATTCTCATTCAGCGCACCTAATAGAAGTTTCGTCCAAAGTCATAACATTACGTCTACTTCTTCATATATCATTTCATATGTGTCCTCTCGGCTTCTTCCCACATTGAGACGTTTCACTGAAGCCCGAATTCCCAAATTAAAGAGGAGCGTTATTGCAGCCAAATATCCTTGAATCCACACTCTTTTTGTTTGGCAGCCAGCAACAACAATGTACCCCTTTAAATAGTTCCCCTTTAAGCACACATTTGTCTCAGACATCGATTCCAAAATTTCAAACCGAACGTAAATAACACTGGTCTTTTTGCTCTTAAAATGTCTAAAATAAATATAGGTTCTTAGATACTTTGTCGGACTAATCATTGCAAAATAATGTTACCTAACTCAGTTACGAAGGTAGTGAGCTGGCAGAGTCATTAGCCCGTCAGATAAAATGTTTATCAGCATTTCTTCCGGCACTTTACGTTTTCTGTTCAAATCCAATGGGTCCAACTTCGCTTTTCACGCCTTTCATTTGTTCGAGGTCGATGTAATCGACTCGTCTCCTCTTAAATTCGCCGTCATTGAAGCCTACCAGGAAATGACTTCCTGTTCAGGGGAAATGTTGAAATGTCGGTTTCGTATATGCTGTGAACTCCAGGTAACAGGCCTTATGTCCTGGGACTCAAGAAAAATAAAGTAAAAACAGACGTAACATTACATTCGTGGAGAAGAGAAGAAAAAAAAATTTAATATGGACCCCAGATTTGACTAATATTATTTTCCCCCAACTTCCAGTGTATAAAAGACGTTGACACGCTGTTATGATGAGATTTGAAACCAAAACGTAAAGGGGAAATAACTAAATGCTACAATGGCAGTCAGCCTCTTTAACGAGATTGCTAATCCAATATAAAATGCAATGTCTTTTCTATTCAAAATTTCCCCATATAATTGTTACACAGCCTTCAGCATCTACACAGCTTTAGTAATAAGAACGTATTGATAATCCTCGCATTCAAGAAATTTAATGCTAATTTAATGTCAGATACAATACAAAATTGAGAAATGATTTTTCTCAATTTACCCTCGAGTAAAATTCTGGTTTTGTTAAAAAGTTATTGAATTCTTAATCAGACTCAAGAACAAACGTTTCTATGAAGTAACAGTAAATTGAATTTGAATAAGCTACACAATATCCGGACGATAAAATGACTAACAGTGCAGTTCTGTGTTTGATTTAATCGATTATTCCACCATTTCCAGGCCTAAAATAGTATAGATAATAGGCACCACTGACCAACGAAATATTAAGTGATTTTCTATATTGTGGCTAAATAAACACTTATTAGTTATTCGAGAAATGAGGATAATCATTTTAATTGGTTAAATATTTTAGTTCGTCCTGTTCACAAACTACAAAGTAAAATATTTTGGAAGGAGAAAACCGTAGCCGTCACATGCAAGTGAGTTTGAACTGTTTTGATATTGCTTTGAAATTTTGGCCCGCAGACAGAAATTTCAAGGGGTGAGTAAGACGTTTATGTCGGATTCAGTGCTCAGATGGTACACATTTTATAGACCCCGAAAGAATGAAAGGCAAAACCGACGACGATGGAATTTAAACTCAGAACGTAAAGACGGACGAAATGCCGCTAAGCTGTGCTGTATTTATTGTTCCACATTTTATTGGGTCTGATGCGTTGGAAGTGAAATGTGTTGGATCAGAGAGAGTAGAAGGAAAAATGTACGAAAAGTCGTACAAAATTTATATACTATGATGAAGTGATGCTAAGCATTAACTGACTGAGGAGTACGTCAGGTATTCGTATCCTCAATCTTATGGGTGTGTGTGTGTGTGTGTGTGTGTGTTCAGGCTTGGCCGAATACTGGTCACGTGGGGAAAGAGAGGTAGAGGCAGAGGGATAGAAGAATTAAAGAGGGGCGAGAAAAAATAAAAGGGATACAGTAAAGTGAAAGAGGAAAGAAAGTGAGCATGAAGAGAAGGCCAAGAAATGTGAGAGAGGGGGAACGAAGGAAGGAAGAGTGTAATGAACGAAGTAAGTGTGAAAGAATAGAAAGAATAATAGAGTCGTACAAAATTTATATATATATATATATACTTACATATAAGAGACCAAAGTATACGTACCTCGCTATATTTTCATTATATATATATATATATATATATATATATATATATATATATATATA
>NC_068993.1:45865144-45865905 GCF_001194135.2 Octopus bimaculoides | reverse complement strand
ATATATATATGCACATATTATACGCACATACAGATGTGTGTACGTATACATATAGAATAAACACACACACACACACACATATATATGTATTTTATATATATGTATGTGCGTTTGTGTTTCCAATGTGTAGATATTTTACTTATTTTTTTCAAGATGTATACACATACGAGCGTCAATCACACGGTAATACAAATAAAAGCTACATCACTTCATTTTTCCCTCTCGTATAATAAAATGAGAAGAAAACTCATTAGCTTTAATACTACCTCTTGACAAGATGATATGGGGAATAATTCAGGAAATTTTTAAAGTTTTTGCCGAGGACATGGAGAATGTAAAGAGTCAGGTATGGGGGTTTTTGATAGATTTTGGTTCAATTAGAACCGTTTCAAGAAAAGAAAATCCGACACATTCCTCCATTTCAAGTCTTACAAAGACAATAAAAATGATATATAGCGTTAGTGTGAAAATTACTCATTGATTAAACAATCAAAAATACTATACATATTGGCAAGTATCCCAGAAATGATTTCCGGACTTGTTAACCTATATAAGGTAGTGAGACGGAAATATCATTTAATCATATTGAAATAGTAGTGATAATGGCAAAATGAATAATTAACATTAAATGCAGTTCTTGACAAGCAGACGAGGAGGAATTTCGGAAGTCCAATTAATGAAAAAAAAATTAGATAGCCTCTAGCCTCTCCATGTAGTAAACACAGTAAGGTGTTGGCTAATAAATAAATAGATAAATAAAT
>NC_068993.1:45862745-45865044 GCF_001194135.2 Octopus bimaculoides | reverse complement strand
AGTAGTAGTAGTAGTAGTAGTAGTAGTAGTAGCAGTAGTAGTAGCACCAGTACTGGTAGTAGTAGTAGTAGTGTTAATGGTGATGGTGGTGGAGGTGGTGTCAATGATGGTGGGGATGGGAATAATTGTGGCTGCAGGAGTTATTTTTGTTAGCGCTAGTGATGGTCGTGGCGGTAGTAGATTTAGCGTAAATATTAGTCGTAGTAATGGTACGAATAATGCTGGAAGTGGAAATAGGCTATAAATACACCTATTACTACAAACATTGATAACGATAACAACAACCATAATACTAATTAATATCAACGATAATTATAATTATAGTCATTTCAAATTTTGGCACAAGGCCAGCAGTTTTGGAAAGGAGGTTGACTCGATTACATCCCCCCGTGTTCAGATTGTACTTATTTTATGGACTCTGAGGGGATGGAAGGCAAAGTCGACCTCGGCGGAATTTGAACTCAGAACGTAGCGGCAGATGAAATACTGTTAAGCATTTCGCCCGGCTTCCTAACGATTCTGCGAGTTCACTGCCTTAATAATTGGTAATAATAATCCTTTCTAATAAAGGTACAAGGCCTAGAAATTTGGAGGAGGGGACAGGTCGACTACATCGATCTCCCAGTGTTTCACTGGTATTTAATTTATTGACCTCGAAATGATGAAAGCAAAGTCAACCACGTCGGAATTTGAACTCAAAACGCAGCGGCAGACGAAATACCGCTGAGCATTTCGCTCGGCGTGCTAACCATTCTTCCAGCTCGCTGCCTTAACAACAACAACAATAATAATAATAATAATAATAATAATAATAATAATAATAATAATAATAATAATAATGATACTCATGATCATCATCATCATCATCATCATCAGTAGTAGTAGTAGTAGTAGTAGAATTAGTAGTAGTCTTATCGTTATTGTGGAAAAGCTAGTCCATGCTGCTTTAATTGAAGATGTTATCTAGTAATTTGGTGACAACAAGTCTCACTTGAAATCCTTGCGGTCTTGCTTGATATTTTATAAGAATTATAAGATGGCATTTTCTGCAATTCCAGAATATGTCTCAATACCAATATCCTTTAGCCACTTTAATAGCTGTCTGAATGTTTCATCAAATGCCAGTTTCTATATGAAGAATTTTCCCTTTTCTATTTCACAATTTCTGTCTCATTTCTAATGACATCCTGGTATTTCTCAATTTTTTCAGCCAGTTTCATATCCATTTTACAATTATACCAGATGGCAAAGCTAATGACCTTTGAATATTTGTTGCTGTTTTTTCTATCTTCCACAATCACATCTGTTCCTTTGGCTTCTATACAATCGTCAATCTCCTTGGAGACACCTTAAAATCCTTAAAATCTTTAAGTTACAATTAACCACTGCAATCACCAGTTCGTATTTATATTACTGTTCTGTCACTTCAAATCTAGAAACCTTTTAATACTATATTGAACTCTTTAACTCACACATTCATATCTGTTTTTATAGTCTTTTTGTGCAAGCCTACTGTTATAGCTTTGAATGTAATAAATAGTTTTGCCCCCTTTCCCATACACTCAACATTTGGCTTTAGCGAGTGGCAAATCTTTATATTTTCAAAATCTAGTTAAATAGCTAGTTCCTGAGGGGCTATATTTTACAATTGATTCACACTTTTCCGGTTTCAATTTCATACCTACAAACAAGATTACTCATTTCCAAATTCTTCCATTTGTTAAGTTAATTCGTCGTGTATTGCTTTTGCTTTCCAGCTATGTTCTCTAGATGTTTCTCTCATTGAAATCTCACGCATTTTCATTATATTCTTCGACATTTATTGCTGCAAATGTTCGTGTTGTTGTAGAAAGGATTATTATTATTATTATTACAATCAATAATATTAATACGCCAGTTTGTTTTTGTACGTACATGACGCGTGTGTCACGCTTAAGAGAAAGAAATTATTGAAAGAAATTTTGTTGCTTAAATAAATAAAAAAATTAATTAGATTTCCTGTAATTTCGGGAAGAGATTTGAAACCACCAACTGTACGTTGTATTACTACTTCTGATCACCCATCCCTATTGGGCCACGGAAACAGGATTAACCATAATGAGAAAATTAAGATACTGAAATCTGACGCGTGTCGAGCAAGGGTGAGAAGTGAGAAAGTTGAAAGAGTGAGAGGGAGTGGCTGATAGGTATTTGAATTCCTTCTACGATTGAACTGAAATTGACCCGTGGCTATTAAAGGCCCAACCACACACACACACACACACACACACACACACACACACACACACACACACACACA
>NC_068993.1:45859613-45862735 GCF_001194135.2 Octopus bimaculoides | reverse complement strand
TGTCGAGCAAGGGTGAGAAGTGAGAAAGTTGAAAGAGTGAGAGGGAGTGGCTGATAGGTATTTGAATTCCTTCTACGATTGAACTGAAATTGACCCGTGGCTATTACAGGCCCAACCACACACACACACACACACACATAGACATACACACACACAGACACACAGACACACACACTCACTCACATACATACACACACACACACACACACACACACATTTGTATTAGGTCTTCTACCCATTTGAATTTTTCCATACACCAGATAATGTTAAGTCTTATATTCCGAAATTTAAATTTTGGATTTGTTTTTATTATACGATTACAGTGAAGGCGCGTGGCCTAGTGGTTAGGGCATTCGGCTCATGATTGTAAGGCCGTGAGTTCAATTCCCGCCGACGCATTGTGTCCTTGAGGAAGAAACTTTATTTCACGTTGCTCCAGTCCACTCAACTGGCAAAAGCGAGTAGTACCTGTATTTCAAAAGGGCTAGCCTTATCACATTCTGTATCACACTGAATATCCCCGAAAACTACGTGAAACATGCACGTGTTTGTGGAATGCTCAGCCACTTGCACGTTAATTTCACGAGCAGGCTGTTCTGTTGATCGGATCAACTGGAACCCTCGTCGTCGTAACAGACGGAGTGCTCCTAATAAAATTACACCTCAGTTATAAAACAACTTTTGGCTTTCGAATACAACCTATTCTTTCTCTTTCTATATTTTTGTTAAGTTACAATTTCTCTGTTTTGGTCAAGATCTTTCCAATTTCTTTTTTCTTGTATCAAGCAATTGACGAAAGCATTTAAAAAAATCTAAATTCATACAGCCGAACAAAATCAAAAATATTATTTCTATTTTTGTCCCCTTTACTTTTTACTTTCCTACAATATAATTAATTACCGTATCCTATTTACTGCGACCTTGCATATTAGGTGAGTATTTCAGAAATATCTTCACCTTCTAAACAATAACTGTCTAATACATTCGTATATGTTTTTCAATTGAAACACTCTGAATCATTTGGAGATTTATTGTTTTAAAAGCAAAGTTTGCGTAACAGATATTTTTGGCTGGATTATATAGTCATCGGTTTTACACTTCTTTTTAAATTCTTTAACTGTCGCAATATAGTTTTCTGCTCTAGACACAAGTCCTGAAATTTTTACGGGAAGGGGAGGCAGTCGATTAGATCGACTCCAGTACGCAACTGGTATTTAAGTTATCGACCCTGAAAGGATGAAAGACAAAGTCGACCTCGGCAGAATTTTGACTCAGAACGTAAAGACAGACGAAATACCGCTCAGCATTTCGCTCGGTGTACTAACGATTCTTCCTGTTCGCCGCATTTAACTGTCACAATATAGAAACATTTAACATGGCACCATTACACAATTTACAAATGCTTACATTTCTTATATTTTCCGTGAATTTTTCACAGGTCCAGCTAGTTATTATTATTATTATTAACGTAAACGAACGAACATGTGTTGTCTCAGGAGATGTAGGGATCAATCTGGACACAAAGACACATACAAGCATAGACACATATATCCATCCATACACAAATACACACATACACACGCACACAAACACACACACAGACACACACGCACACACACACACACACATATATATAGAGAGAGAGATTGATAGGTAGAAACAGACTGACAAACCGACATATATGTACATACATACATACATACATACATACATACATACATACATGCATGCATACATACATACATAATAGATACAGCCCCGTCAGCAAAATTCACAATCAGGTATTGGGCAACCCGAGGCTACAGCTGGAGACTTCACCCAAGGTGCTGCGCAACGGTACTGAACCTGAAAGCACGTGATTGTAAAACGAGCATCTTAACCTACAGCCACGCCTACGTTTATAACATTTCCGTTTGTGTTGTTTTTTTTTTTGTAATTTTAGTTTGTTTGTTTTGAAAAGAGGGAGGGTGGAATGTGAACAGAGAAGTAGCTACCTTATTTGGATGTTCAAATGAGCAACTTAGTAAATGCTTCCAAGGATAGTGTTTTTGCTAAATTACGTTTGACTGGAAAATTAGCCACAACCATTAAAAAGCATTCTTCGCTTCTGTTTCGTTTTCTTCGCCCACATATTATACCATCTTATTTCTCTCCTGTTATTCTTCAAGATTGATGCCTAATTAACTCTTGCCAATATTCTTTACAAAGTATTTCGCTTATACTAAAGCTTCTTAATTTTCTTTGTAATATATTTATTTTTTTACTACTGTTGCTTTTTTTTAATTGTTTATTTTTATTTTGTATACCATTGAAGTTGTTCTCGTTGTTGTGTTGTTGTTCCTGTTGTTGTCATTGTTTCCATGACTGTTTTCTTGTTTATTTTATTGTTTCTGTTCTTGTTGTTACTTTTACTTTTCTTCTTCTCTCAACAATTATATGTTTTCTTGTTTTTGTTGTTCTACAAACTTTGATTCAAGTTATTTATTTAGTTATTTATTTATTGTTATTGACACATGCTTCGGTATATTTTAATTTTTATTCATGTATTCTCTTTTTGTTTGTCGATTTAGATTGTGAAGTACAGGTATTTTTTTTTTGTTTTTGTTATTGTTTCATGGTTTTGTTTGTTTCTCCTTGTGCTATTTTTTTTGTTTGCGATGTGTTTGATTTAGAGAAGAGAAAAATCTACTGATTGTTGGGCGGTTATTTATATGTTTATTTATTATGTATTTATTATTTAGTTTTTAAGTTTTTTGATATTTATTTATTTAATCTAATCAGTTTTAGAGGATCTGATTTCGATATCAACGTACCGATTCGAGGTGGATTTCTGTCAGATTCGTTACCGCGCTAGACAAAATGCTTAGCAGCATTTCTTCTGACTTTGTGCTCTAAGTTCGAATGCCACCAAGATCTCCTTGCCTCACATCCTTTTTGGGATCGATAAAATACATACCAGTTAAGTACCGGAATTTTTTTAATAGACTAGCCTCTGCCGAACAATTTTTCAGGCCTCGTTCCTATAGTGAAAATCAATATTAATGTACCGTTAGCGAGTCGGTCAAAATTCTTTGCTTTATGCCCTCCGGCGGCGGCGGCGGCGGCGGGGGGGGATGGAGGAG
>NC_068993.1:45855584-45859570 GCF_001194135.2 Octopus bimaculoides | reverse complement strand
AGGTGGGGTGGTGGTCTCCTTGATGGTGGTGAAGGTGGCGGCGGCGGATGCGGTGCTGGTGCTGCTAGTGGTGGTGGTGGTAGTGGTGCTGCTGGTGCTGGTGGTGTTGCTGGCGCTGGTGGTGCTGGTGCTACTGCTGCTAGTGGCGATTGTGATGATGGTGATATAGATGGTGATGATACTAATATTAATGAGTTTAGGGTTCGAATTTGTGATGGCGGGGATAGAATGGGTTGATTTAAAATATTGGTAAAGAGGAGTGGGTGATGGAGGGAATAGAAAGAGAGAATTTATGGTAATTATGAAAGTGGTTGTAATTGGAATTGGTTGAGATAATGTCTGGGGTGTTGTTGTAGGAGGAGTGATAGAATGGTGTTAATTTAATGTTGATGGTATTGCTGTTGTTCACGTTCTTATTTTTATTATTTTTGTACATACTCTTATCGGCTTTGATGATTTTTTAAATGATAATGGTTAAGATCTTGAGGGGAGGGGCATTCCGATTACTCGCCTCTCGTACATGAGTGGTACTTACAAAATCGACCGCGAAAGAATGGAAAGCGAAGTAGACCTCGGTGGAATTTGAACTCGGATTATATGGTGCCGGAAGATATGTTTTCTCCGACGCGCTAACAACTCTGTATTAAATCGATAAATTAAGATACCTTTTTTTTTTTTTAATGGGAATATACTCTTTGATATATGACGATCAGGTAAATGTTTTCGGCGTTGTTCATATGAGAGGTGAATAATTATATACATCCTAAGATTATATTTTTAATAATAGATGTAAATAAAGCGGCGAGCTGGCAGAATCGTTATCACAACGGGCAAAATGCCTAGCAAAATTTCGTCCGTCTTTACGCTCTCAACTCAAATTCCATCGTCTTTTCAGGGTCGATAAAAGAAGTACCAGTTGAGCACTGGTGTTGTTATAATCGACTTAACCCTTTTCCTGCAAACTTGCTGGCCTTCTGCCAAAGTTTGAAGTCCATGTATGTCGTAAGATATCTTATGTGACATACTATTGGGAATACACATGATATGACATACAATTTGCGGTACACATTATATGATATGTTATCAGCGTGATGCATGTTACGACGTCTTTAGTAATTTACATATGACCTATTATTATCAACACACACGCTATGATATACTATTACGAATATCCATGTTATGACACATAATTAACAATTCAGAACTTGTGACACGCCATTGACGATATACATGAAAAAGTATGGCATTAGCGATCTAATTTATATGACGGTATTAGAAATATTCGTTTTATGACATGTCATTAGTAGTATAATGTTATGAAACGTCATTAGCAGTGAAAAAAAGTTATGAAATACTATTAAGAATATGCCTCAAAAAATATTCCATAAGCAAAACAAATGATACAGAACGCTAGTTCTTGTCACGAAAAATGCCCCTTCGATTTAATATTTAACGATTTTCGGTACTAATTACTGAAATATGTTAATTAATACACACCCTAACCCCATCACACACACGGGTGTGTCCGTGTGCTTTTATTTACATTGTGCGTATGTGTTTAAGTGCATGTATGTATGTATGTGTGTGGGGGGACATGTGAGTACGTATGTATTGTTGTCTGTGTGTATATGTGTAAGTGCGTGTGTGTGTGTGTGTGTGCACGTTTATGTGTAAGTATGCATGTATGTATATATGTATGTATGCATGTATGCATGCATGAATGCATGAATGATGCATGTATGTATACGGTATGCATGCATGTATGAATGGCTATGAATGTATGTATACATATGCATGTATGAATGTATGTATACATATATATATATGTATGCCTGTATATAAGTACAGGCATAGGAGTCTTCAAGGATTTATTCATATGCGTATATGTGTGCATGTGTATAAGTGTTGATGTATGTATACAAAAATATGTGTAGGTGTATGTGTGGGTGCTTGTGTATGCGCGCGCGCGTCTGTGTATTTGTGTATGCATGTGTGTGTGCATGTCTGATTTAATACACGAATCTTTCCAATATAGAAGCGAAACTGAACAGAAACATTGTTGACATTCAACAATGTTTCCAGTACGATCGATAGAATATCGATCAGAAATATTGGCACATGAGAAATATAACCAATTGAATCGACCTTTTGCATGTTTAGTAATCTATTTTATCGATCCGGCAGGTATTGAATGGAAAATGGAAAACAAAGAATACTGGAGCAATTTGGATGCAATACCCGGATATTACACAATGCCGTGAAACGTTTGGTACGGGGCTCCACACTTTCCCCTGATCAGTAAGAGTTCAGTATGTTATTTAGTAGCAAGTATAGTTGTTGATGTTCTTGTTGTTGTAGACTTTTATTGTTCCTTAAGATGAAGGGCAAATCCATGGACATTTTTCGGGGATTCCGTTAATGGTGGAAAGAAAGGGGGGAAGGATGGAAGGAAGGATCAAGGGGCGAATGACTGGACGGAAGGAAGAAAGAAAGGAAGAAATGAAAGAATGAGGGATGGAAGGAAGGATGGATAGTTAGATGGTTGAATAGCTGGATGCAGCATTCAGAGAAACACTAGTAGTAGTAGTAGTAGTAGTAGTACTAGTAGTAGTTGTCGTTGTTGTTGTTGTTTAGCCAGTTTAGACTCTATCCCTTTGTTGTCCCCTTTTAATCAAACTTATGATGGTACTCCTTCCAGGCGACAGCATCTCCCCATTTTATTCGTGTATTTGGGTCGACATTTCACAACACCACTTTCACAGTATTGTTTTCCAAACCGTTATGTATGAGATTTGTAACCCGGTAGCTATTAGTGGGTGTTTTAGGCATAATGTAGTGGACTTTATAGTATTGGTGTTTTGCAAAGTGGAGATGGTTTGAACATACCGTTTTATTTTTACGAGTTTTAGTCAGTGGGCAACAACCATGCTGGGACATCTCTTTGAGGTGGTTGTTTAGTAGAACAAATCACCTCACTATATATTTTGGTTTGAAATTCGATAAATAATCTACCTTTGTCTTTTGCCGTTCCGCTAAATTAAAGAGACTAAAAAAAACACTGGTTTTCAAGTGGGCAAGGACACGAATAATGACACAAATATAATGTTTTTTTTATCATTTCATCATATGTAAAACCCCTACGTTTTATGTCTGTCTCTATATTGTCCCCCTCATCCTTCGCCCTTGTGGTAAATAAATGAAATCATCATTATTATTATGCGCGTGATCAGAGTTGCACATATTTTCAGTCACTAGGGGGCATGCTCAACTGGTTAAGATCAAGCAAGTGACAATCAAGTCTATGGTATTCAGCAGAATATTTGCTGTAACCGTTTTTTTTTTTTTGCACCAAAACAAAACATATATAAGAAAACACTCCCGATCAGTTGTGAACAGAAGCCATGAGAGTCAATGCCTCAGGGAATTTATTGTTATTATTATTATTATTATTATTATTATTATTATTATTATTATTATTATCATTATTATTATTATTATTATTATTACTACTACTACTATTATTATTATTATTATTATTATTATTAGTAGTAGTAGTAGTAGTAGTAGTAGTAGTAGTAGTAGTGGTAGTGGTAGTAGTAGTAGTAGTAGTAGTAGTAGTAGTAGTAGTAGTATTTGATGACTAGCCACGTGCAAAAATGTTGAAGATTTGTAACCTATTTTATGTAACCTAATATCGAGGTGATTCGCTGAACTTTGCTGAGTTATTTAATTACATTTTTTCTAGAATTCTAACGTGTCGTTCATAAAACATGCAATAAGCATTTTTAGCTAGCTATTGCTATTTGACAAGAAAACAATTGCATTATTAAAGAATGTATCCCCTGTGAGAACTTGAAACAATTAACACATAAAAATCTAGTTCGTATCCTATCGGCTATATTTCAGCTTCTTTAAGCGTTGCTTTGTTTCGGTTTTCATTTCTTTTCCAAATTACTTTGCTGGTAGTGGACTGCAAATTAAAAATA
>NC_068993.1:45854679-45855258 GCF_001194135.2 Octopus bimaculoides | reverse complement strand
TACGTAAGCATGTATGTGCGTGTTCTGTGTGTGTGTGTGTGTGTGTGTGTGTGTGTGTGCTTATTGTTTTTGTAAGCCTTGTACTTATCCTATTGGTTTCTTTTGCCGAACCGCTAGTTTACGGGAACATAAATGGACCAGCACCGGTTGTCAAGTGTTTGTTGGGGACAAATTCAGACACAAAGACACACACAGATAGGTATATACATATATGTGAATGTACCTGTTGTGACACAGACTGCAAAATTGATGCAACACAGTATGATGCACAGCATCTCACCCATTAGGGACAGTCACAGGATGGTTCGGAACGATCCTCGTACAAAATAAGGAGTTATACCAAATCTATCTTCTGTTGATCCAACGAAATATACCCTAACTGCTGATAGCACCAGGTAGCCCAAAACTGTGCTATTGCTTTACTGGTACAACATAAGAGCATACGAATTGATAAGTACCGATTAGTCCAAAATATTACAGATAGGTAGATAGATAGATAGATAGATAGATAGATAGATAGATGGATGGGTATATATATATATATATATTTATATATATATATGTATATATATATATATA
>NC_068993.1:45845587-45852946 GCF_001194135.2 Octopus bimaculoides | reverse complement strand
CACGGTCACCTCAGGCTTTTTTTTTTAAAGGTACATGAAAGTAAGTACCTTCTCTCTTTTTGTCTCTTTTTGTTACAAGTCTATGCTTAAAATGGTAGATAGATAGATAGATAGATAGATAGATTGATTGATTGATTGATTGATTGATTGATTGATTGATTGATTGATGAATAGTGGAAAACAGAGAAAAAGATAAAAAGAGATTGAGAGAGAGGGTAGGAGAGATAGTGGAGGGGAGGGAGAGAGAGAGAGATGTGTATGTTTTCATAAATGCTCGTGTGTGCATTTGTGTGTGGGAATATGAACACTTGGTATATATTTTAATGCTTTGATACTTAAAGATTTTGCTCCGAAATCACGAAGCCCTAATACATCTTACCTTGAGCAAGTGTCTTTCTTTATTGCCTCGGCCCGATACATTTGTTGGGAATGAAATTGGATACACGGAAACTGTAAATGTCATAGATTAGACTATGCTTTTAATAAACAATGCTACCTTTATTAAGTATGCCTCACCGATTCTAATGAAAATGACGCTATGGTTACACGGCTCTGTGAAATACCCAAACACTCGACACAATCTAATTGAATGAATAGATGTTTCTCTTGATGAATCGACTTCATACTCAACGTCGAAATCGACGGAGATCCAATTATGTTTCCGTCATATAAGGCATGTATTCATGTATTTTAAGAAGTAAACGTATGCGTAATTTTACAACGTTTATAAAAGAATATATCTTCAGAATGATCATTAAATTGTTAATAATTAACATGGTGATTAAAAGTTAATGGTGATGATGATGATGACGACGACGACGACGTCGATGTTGGTGGTGGTGGTGGTGGTGATCATGATAATAATAATAATAATAATAATAATAATAATAATAATAATAATAATAATAATTATAATAATAATAATAATAATGATAATAATAATAATAACTGCACACATCCTACGCAAAACACTTTCAATACAGTAACCATAAGAGCATCACAGCAAACCACAGCACATACCCAAGGCACACAGAGCTGCGCTCGGTAGTGAAGTGAAAGCACATTATAAAAATAAAACTACTGAATAGTAATAATAATAATAATAATAATAATAATAATAATAATAATAATAATAACAACAATGGTGATAATAAACATAATTGTTGATAATAGTAATAAGGAAACGAATCAACATTTGAAGAATAAAAATTTAATTTTGTAGGAAATTTTAGAGCTAAGTTGTACATATGTGAAGTAATTCAGTTGTAATAAATGAATTATATATTAGTTAATTTTCTGTTTCAGATATCCCCTTAAGGAACCATAATATAAATTTATGACAAGCCAGAAATATATCGTGGAAGCAACTACAGATGTGGTAGCAATAATAACAGTAAGAGTTACAGTAAATTTAAAGTGACATGTATTGTCTCCCATACTCTCTCTCTCTGTATTACAGTAATTAGTCTAAAACGGTATCCGTCATTGAGCTAACGTTGTCTTTTCCTCATTGTGTAATTATTTTTAATTAGAGTGTTGTTACTCACTACGTTAAATATGTTAACATTAACTTAAATATAATGCTTCATGCCGATGACGTTAGTGAATAATTTAATTTAGCGTTTTATATGAGATCTTTTGTTGTTACAGAACGGATGGCGGAAGGATTGGTGAGGACATGATGTGAACATTTCTTTCCAGCCATTCACCCCCTTTCCTGCAACCAATTTCCGGAGCAGGGAATGTGAAATCAGCTCTGGTGTTTGACGAATACTTTTTTCATTTGCCCCGAAATTATAAAAAGCAAAGTCACTACATGAGTTCAAATCTCGCCAGTGTTAATTGTTCCTGTTATTTTTATCCTCTGCGGGTGGATAAAAAATACCAGTCTAGCTTTTGACATGTCCTGTGAAGTCTCTTCCGCCTTCATATATTCTTTCTTCGCAATTCGGGATTTCATCAAAAAATATCCTCGACGGCATTGGTATCAAACTGTATGGACCCAAACCAGCAGCATTTTCGAATAAACATCGGTGTTATATAGAAAGAAATATGAGTATAAGTTTATGCTATCCTGTTTCTGTGCTTAAAGAAATAGTTGTCAAGTCTCCTCAACATCACACAGTAAAGTCTTACATGGGCAGGTTGAATACATTGACTTTCAAGAGCCAATAGAATGTGCCGAAAGCAAGAAGAGGGGTATGGTCACATTTGAAACGTGTTTTTATTTTAGTTCTGTTTGATGAGAACTAAGCGCTAAAGAATAACAGTAACAGAAAATGCATGTTAGATAATACAGACCTGCTCACATTGTGGAGATGTACGATAGGATAGTCAAGGTTGGAACGACCTACTCTGTTTGTGCGCTTGAGCCCAGTGATTCATTGGTACTTAATTTATTGACTCCGAAAGGATGAGAGGCAAAGTCCACCTCGGCGGAATTTGAACTCAGAACGTAGCGGTAGACGAAATACGACTAAGCATTTCTCCCGGTGTGCTAAAGATTCTGCCAAGTCACCGCCTTTGTTTGTCAAATAAAAACAACAAGCACAAAGTTTCTGAAATAAAAACCGGTTATATATCTACGATTCAACTGAATTGACTTCCTCACTGTAAAATAAATGGTAACTGATCGGTTATGACGACGAGGGTTCCAGTTGATCTGATCAACGGAACGTTCTGCTTGTGAAATTAACATGCAAGTCGTTGAGAACTCCACACGCGTACCATTTACATAGTTCTCATGGAGATTCAGCGAACACAGAATGTGATTAAGCTGGCCCTTTGAATTACAGGTAAAATTTATTTCTCCCAGCTGAATGAGTGGAGCAACGTGAAATAAAGTGTCTTGCTAAAAGGACACAACACATAGCCCAGTCCAGGAATCGAGTCCTGAACTTACGACCGTGAGCCGCATAAACTAACTAAGCCACGCACCTTCTCTACGATCACAATAATCCTCCATTTTAAATATCGTAAACATTGTTCCAATGCATAAATAATCAATAACCTTCTAAATATTGCATTCAAATCAAAACCTGCGAAATTAACTAAATTTCCTGTTGAAACCTTAGAAGCCAACAAATGGGTTTGCGTGTAGGTTATTCTAAATGCTAGAAATAGCTGCAAATCTTTATCATATACCATTTGTTTCTAAAAAAGAAACACTGATGGTAACGGAACACACTGTTGAATGTATTTGTAAATATATAAAAGATTGGATAGGCATGGCAGGAATGGTTTCCATTATATATCGAATCAATCAAGCCTAGCTTGAAGCAAAGCAACACATTTTATTTTTTATTTTTAGATTGCAAGATCTAAATATTTTCTCCCTTTGTTCCAAGAGAGAACGAAATCGATACATTTGATAAATGACAAATATCGATGTTTCAGACAGCGTGAAGACACGTGATTTGTTTTCTTTAGTTGACGTGTTTTGATGTGAAGCAAAAGTGAGATAAAGCTTCACATGAATATGTTGTTAATCCTTCCTATGCAACATTACCAGCTGTTCTGAAATATATTCACGTTATTTTAAATGGTATATACAGTAAAGTATTCAGAGAGAAATGCCTGCAGGAGGCTTTGAAATCCGACGCTATTGCAGCAGCAGAGACGGTCACTCTACCCTTTCCTTATCTCACGATTCATACGTGAACCCCTGAACAATGCAAGAATGCCATTACAAGTCTCTATTCAGTGTCTTATAATAGTATCAAGTCGTGTAATGTTGTTGTTGATGATGATTACGATGTTGCTGTTGTAGATACTGTTGTCGTCGTCGTCGTCGTTGTTGTTTAGACCTGATGCTGTATATTCCAGATCAGTATGTTCTAATGGAGATACTGACGCTCTTTCAATAGTTATGTGTAAGTTTTATGTTCGTTTTGGTTGAGTAGCAGTAACATGCTTTAGTATAGCGCTGCTCCCGTGTACTGGGTTTCTGTATAAATGCCTAGGAGTATTTTTGTGAGTTTGTTTTATATTAGCAAGGACTGAGGGTGTCTGGAGTTCACTGTGGTAGAAACCTTTGATCTTCATATGTCTACGTAGTCTTTTATTCTCATTAGTTTGATTTTATGAAGTGGTTTATGAGTGCTGCTTATGTATAACTTAGGATGTTGTGACCTGCGTTCACATATTTGTAACGCATATTATATATTTAAAATTAATTTATACAGCGTTTCCATCAATTTCCAAAGAAGTAGGGCGAACTTAAAAGATCTCGCTATTAATTCTAGAAGATCAATCGAAAATGGTTTGTAACAGCTTTATTGGCGTGTACTATAAAACTATTTAGTTCCAATGCGCTTCTGGTTCTGTTAACACATCGTCTCGTCTGTTCAATTAAAATCAATATTGAAATATTTTGGCAACGACAATCATTCTATAATACTATAATATACTATTTCTACTTTCTGTCTCAGCCGTTTTTCGGATCGATTTGGGTCATATAACAGTCTTCTGAAAATAAATAGGTATTGATCTGAGAATGGAATCACTGTCAAAAATCTACATCCCAGAATAGTATTATTCAATTTTACAATTAAGACCGTTTCGCTGAATTCGTAAATCCATACAGGAAAGCGTTTATAGTTAATTATTTTACACTTCTGTTTGATTAATATTTCCATTGATCAAATCTGACAGGACCATACACAGAACATTATATCAAAGACAGTTTACTGATTAAGGTTAGTTGGGTATGTGATACAATTCTACGCTTAGAAATATAACACCGTGAAAATATTATAGTTGTTCTTTCTTAACCCACAGAAATAGTTATAAGCATTAAATTAATTTTAATCAGAAAGTTGGCAGCATTGGTATGGCTGGATGGTTAAGAAGCTTGCTTTTGCAATCACGTGGTTTCCGATTCAGTCTCACGGCGCTGGACCTCGGGCAAGTAGTTTCTGCTATAGCCCGACGCCAACCGATGCCTTACGAGTGAATTTGATAGACGGAAACATTGTGGAAGCCTATTACACACACACACACAGATATATATATATGTGAGTGTGTGTGTGTGTGTGTGTGTGTGTGTACACACATACAAGTACACACACAATAAGTGTTTGTGTGTGTGTCTTTATGTATCTGTTTCTACCCATCCATAACCTGACAACCGATGCTGGTTTGCTTATGCTCCATTACTTAGCATGTCAGCAAAAAGCCAGTAGAAGAGAAGTACGTTGGAGTAAAATTATTCAATGCGGTGCTCCAGTATGGCCGCAGGCCATTGACTAAAATAAGTAAAAGATAAACGGTAAGGGATAATATATCTTTATTGTTTCCAATTTGGACACAAGGCTAGCTATTTTGAAAGGCATTAGGTTGGTCGATTACATCGTCATCTGTACTTGCTGTGGTAAAAATTTACGTTCAAGAGGTCTTTTATTGTTAGCATCTGATTTTGTTTCACTGAATAAGAGGCCTATATCTGTAATTTGTGTGCAATTTGAGATGTTGTGACCAGCATTCAATAAATATTTTTTCCTAGTATATCATATTTAGAATTTATATTATTGATATCCGGCGAAGGAAAGAAAAATTTACCTATGCAACATTTGGACTCAGATCGTGGAAATTCGAACAAAATGTTGTGTTGGACACTGTACTAATAATTTTCATTTGATTTCAGTAGCTTCTTTTACACCACAAAGTGCAAATCGAAGCCATTGGAATTGACTTTAGAGAGCACGTGATGATTTTTTCTTATTTAGTGTTACAAATATTTCGCTCTGTTTTGGAGCTCCTTTTGTTGTTTATAGGATTACTTCGTTTTTCAGTTCCTTGTAGTATAGACTATGTTCTCAGTTGTATAGCACTATATTTCCGATGTGTTGTATGATTTGTGGTAGAGTATAGAGTCTACAATGTCTAGAATAGAGTTGTTTACTGTGCCAAGATCAGCTCTAATCCAACACACCTATGTTCAACACTCAGACCAGTATGGTGCATGTGCTATTGCAGCATGTTGCTGCATCCACCATTTTACTAGCATCAGCTCGGGATGTGCCTTCGAGCAGTTCCCACCTCCACGAGAAACATAATCATCCGGCGTGGCCATGAGAAACGTGACCAACAAACAGAAGGTGGTTCCGATTCTTTTCAATTATAATTAGTCAACTAAGGCGGTGAGGTGGCAGAGTCTATTGTACGCCGCACAAAATGTTTTGCGACATTTCTTCGTGTTCTGAGTTCAAAGGTCACCAGTTGAGGACATGTGTCAATGTAATAGACTAATCCCTCCCGCAAATGTGAGCCCTTGTGCATTTTTAGTAAACTAGCTAAACATTTGAACAATTAACTAATGAATCGTTTGATTATTCGTGCGGCCAGTGAATAAGATAGGTTTGGGAGAGACATTTCTTTGTTATTCTGGACCCCATCAAATAAAGTATCCTCGCTACGCCATTGATGAGGTAGCGAACGGTGACGAAAGAATTCCAACCAAACTTACTAGATGCGTGATTGAATAATCACACAATCGATTAGATAATTGGTTAAATAGATACATGGTTGTTAATAATAATGGTTTCAAATTTTGACATAAAGCCAGCAGTTTTAGGGGAGGACGAGTGTTAGGTATTTCGAAACCAGAGCTCAAACTTGTACATATTTATCGAATCCTAACGGATAAAATGTAAGGTCGAATTTGACGGAATATGAACGAAGAACGTAAAGGTGGAAAAAATACATTTGATCATTTCTGCCCGGTGTACTAATGATTCCGTTAGCGCACCGCCTTCATTTACCGAATAATATTCAAAGATGTAAAATAGAACCAGTGTGTGTGTGTGTGTGAGCGTGTTTTTATTAGTATAACGACTAAACGAAAATACAACAAAATATCATCAAAATGGTTCCAATTATAACTGCCTTATAGTTTATGCATGTCTAATGTATCTGTTTTTTACTTAATCCACTTAAATGAGGACACCAGTAATCTTGAAAATACATTTCGTTTACCCTATCCCTCGCAACTTTAATCTATTCACTACAACCTTCACCAACTTCCACGTTTCATTCATAAAACCCTGGACCCAGTCTTCTTATCAACTGCTTAGAAATGTATCTCTAATGCATCTGAAAAATTCTGCTTTATTTCTTTACACATGGAGGCAATAAGCTGAGAGAATAGTTAGCACTCCGGATAATATGCTTAGCGGCAAGAATTTATATGCTGCAGACCGTTAAAATAAGTACCAGCTGAGTAATGAGGTTGATGGAATCGGCTATACTCCTTCCCTAAAATATTGCTAGTGTTATACCAATATCTGAAGCATTGTTAATATATATATCCATCCGCCACACGTTTGTGCGTGTGTAGATATATATATATATATATATATA
>NC_068993.1:45842161-45845033 GCF_001194135.2 Octopus bimaculoides | reverse complement strand
TATATATATATATATATATATATATGTATGTATATGCATGCACATTCATACAAGAATACGTATGTGTGTGTGTGGTGTGTCTGTGTATATATGCATATGTGTGTGTGTGTATGTGTGTGTGTACATATTGATGTATGTGTATTCGTGTGCATATACAAACAACCATAGATTTGTAGAACAGTAACATCGCCGCTCTAGTATGAATGAAATCAAGCGAAAACAAGTACTTTATACATGAAGTGGAGTGCAATATTAAGAGTCACCTGGCGAACTTGAACGCGGAGCTCCAAGTAGCGACAGACAGACTCAGCTTTGAATAGGCTATTGTCGAGGTTGAAAAGAATATTTCCGCTGTAAAGATGCAATAATTTAAATTGAATGTGGCTATTAATTCTTATTGAGGAATTTCAATAGAAGACAACCTGGAGCACCGAATACATACCACCCCCGTGAATTACCAACTTCCTGTTGTCATACTGATCACTTTCCACAAACTATAATAGATTTAATCGAACAGTGACGTCAATCGGGATTCAAAATTCTGTAGAATTTCAGTCTACACACACGCACAAATACAGATTCAATCGTACGCAACCAAAAGGCATACAGATACGCACGCACACACAAAAGGCGTGAATGCATATGCAAATACATTTATATGCATATAGATTTGTATACACAGAAAGGCATGTACGTATATGCATACATTTATACATGTATACATACATATATACACATAAATATATGTGTATGTATGTATGTATGTATGTATATATGTATGCATGTGTGTATTTATAGCCAGTGATTATTCATGGTAAAGCCTCTGCTGGACAGAAACTAAGCGAGAACAATGCCTCAACGTAATGAATATAAGCGATATATGTCTTCTTGCTTTACAGTAAAGATTTAATCAATGTATCTAATGTCTTACTGGAATATCTCGTGACTACATCATAACTATGAAAAGAAAGCGATCCATTATAAAGATGCATGTAATTGATGCTATATTGCCTTTCAGTTTCCGTATCTACATCAAATTGAGTATTTATAATGGGAATAAATGATTGTGCCCTATGTCTTTTTGTTCTCGGCATTTTTGCTGTTGGTTTTGTTATTGTTGTCCTCGTCGAGTTTAACCCCAGGTCTACTATGGCTACGTAGGCTTATGATCTTCTTAGCCAGAGCAAACGAAGTCATTTCAGCTAGGTATGACCATTAAGTCTTCTGCCTCTTCTTAAGATCAATGCCTTGCTGGAACGTGGTTGGCATTTTTGCTAAAGTGTCTGAGTTGAAAGAATTGATCTTTTGAATCTGAGCAACTTGAGAGAGTGTGGATTAAAGAAACATACGTTCCAAGGTATGGCATCAAACCTATTTGGAATGATGGGCCCATAAATAGGAAATAATTAAATATTTTAAGATTTTCGAAAATTTCCTAAAATATTAAATGGCCATAAAATTTCACTGATAAGAGCTATGGAACTGAAATTTTCAGGAATTATTTTTCTCATAAATACTAAGGGATGGTATAAATTTAAAGAACATTTCGCGACAGATCCTTGTTGAATTTCATTCGAATATCTCACAATTGCATTAAACTCTGTTTCACGGACACCCATTAAAACGGAGTTCGTATTTAACAGTCTTTGAAAATAACGGACATTGTCTGCAATGGATCATACAACGAAAATGAAAAGCATTAGTGAATCATATTTAAAAGAAATCAAAACATAAATCATCGAGCGTGCTCTAACGTTATTTTAGGTTTCAGCTTCATGTATGTATTTTAATGGATACATCACTAATTAAATATGGTAGAATGGGATTTGGGTTCTATTTCTAAGGCACTGAGCAGCCACTAAGTGACATCACTCGTTGACTGGAATCTTTGGAAAATAAAAAGGGGAAAAGTGACATGCCACTAGGTCTATTATTAATATTTTGATTAACAGAGGGATTATATATTAATTTATATTTGAAGCCACTATTGGCTAGGGACTTGTTATAATAGGGGGCAGCTTTGTCGAAAATTTCTTTAGAAGAAGAGAAGTTAGACACTGTTACTAATATTAGCTATCGGATTTTTAAATACTAGAAGAGGGTGACAAGACTGTTTATGTATATATGTGGATTTCTCATTAGGCTTATGGAAAGGTTAATAAGAGGAGGAGTTTAAATCTAGGGAAACATCTAAATGATCAACTACACAGAGATTAGTAGTTAGTGCGATTTTAAGTCGTTCCATCTTCTGTCTTTCATTTGCCATATATGTACATATATGTACATATATGTCCGTTCTTTATATTGCGTTCCTTTTTGTTTGTTTGTGTGCATGTGTGTGTGTCAGTGTGTGTGTGTGTGTGTGTGCGTGTGTGTGTGTGTGTGACTATGCATGCATGCATGCATGTATGTATGTAGGTATGTATGCATGTGTATGTACATATGTGTGTATATGCATATGTATATATGTATGTATGTGTGTGCATCTGCATGTATGTATTCTGCATATTCATGTACTTGCATGCCCGTGTTTGTGTATTTTGTTTGTATGTGTGTGTGAGCGTGTGTTTGTATATGTATGCACCTCTGTCTTCTTATGTGTGCACGTCTGCGTGTGTGTGTGAGTTTTGCAACTATGTACCATGTTTGTATGTATGGATGTGCATCTCCATATGTGTGGACACGTGTCTCCATATGTGTCCTTTTGTAAAGTGAAGTGTGTGTGTATATATGGTCATGTGTTTCAGTCTCCATTTGCGTATGTGTGCTTGTCTGTTCATATAACCTATGTACCTATCCGTCTGTATGTTGATCTGTTTATTTTCATATCCATATGCTTACATACATGTGCATATACACATATACCCCCCCC
>NC_068993.1:45839282-45842151 GCF_001194135.2 Octopus bimaculoides | reverse complement strand
TCCATATGCTTACATACATGTGCATATACACATATACCCCCCCCCACACACACACACACATACATACATCTATCTACATAACAGCCCACTACCTATTCTACTCTACCTGTGTAAATTGTGGGTATGGAGGTATGATATCTACTATGTATATTTTCTATTTAGTATAGAAGTTTCATTTATAAGGACGTACTCCCGTATTTGTCTGAGTGTTGGGTCTTTTGGGTGCTTGGATAAGATGCGGGTGTCAAGTTGACCCAAGTTGCTTCCATGGTGGTCTGTGGCATGTTGGTAGAGTATGGAGGACACAAAGACACACACATAAATACACACACACACACGCATACATAAAAAAATACACCAACACGGACATGGAAGCACATGAATATGCTGAATACGTATATACAGATGCACACACATACATACATATATACATATGCATATACACATATATGTACACGCACATACATACATACATACATACATACATACATACATACATACATACATGCATACATAAGCACACACACACTGACCCACACACATGCACACAAACAAACAAAAAGTAGCGCAGTGTAAGTAACGGAGAGAGTCAAGATTATTGAAAAGTCTGCAAGACGCAACGAAAATTTAAGGAAAATGAAAAAGAAATAAGTGGAAATTTTACCGGTGAGTGTGTTAAATTATAAGGCATAAAAAGAAAATGACTCTCCCCAGACACAACAGAATATGTTTCAACACACGAACTCACATAAAGAATCTTGCAAACCAAATCCAAAAACGAAATATGTATGTATATGTATACATGGTGCATTTTTAAGTTTTCACTCAAAAGCCTGTGTTCAGCCTAGGGCTATAGAAGAATACTACTATATGTATTTATGTTTTGACAGATTCTTTGGCTTGTAAATCACACTTACAGCTTCACACCTCATAAATATGTAAGAATTTTTATGATAACTTCTATTGATAATTTTTGGACTTATACACGATTCGTATACGAATACGTTTATTTCGTACACACACACATATACAACACAGACACACGCGCTCACACACACATATATATATGGAGCTGTCGTGGCTATGTGGTTAGAAGTTTGCTTCCCAACCAAATGGTTCCGGGTTCAGCCCTACCTCGCGGCAGCTTGGGCAAGTGGCAAGTGTCTTCTACTATAGCCTCGATCCGACCAAAGCCTCTTGCTCGTATTTGGTAGACGGAAACTGAAAGAAGCCCGTCCTATATATATATATATATATTTGTATGTATGTATGTATGTATGTATGTATGTATGTATGTATGTATTTGTGTGTCTGCGTTTGTCCCCTCCACCATCGTTTGACAACCGATAGTGATGTGTTTACGTCCCCGTTCATATTGGTTTGGCAAAAGAGACCAATAGAATAAGTATTAGGCTTACAAAGAATAATTCCTGTGTGTTGATTTCTTCGACAAAAGCGGTGCTCCAGCATGGCCGCAGTCGAATGACTGAAACAAATAAAAGAATATATATATCGTATAAATGTCAAACTTCGAAGTTACTATTAACCCTGTTCTGCTAGATATTATACATATCATGCAGAAAAAAGAAGTTGAAAATGCACTGGGGTGTGTTTAGATTCTCTATTTAAAATTTTTTTAAGACGTAACTGCTTTCACATATTTTTTTTCTAGTTTTGAAAATTGAGACAGAAAGACGTGGAGTTATGCTTCTGATTGGAATTCAAAACCAACTTGTTTTTACAGGGAGAACATGTCTCAAATTAATATCTGTCTTGAATGCGCTTTGATTAGTCGAGGATGATCACGTGATCAGGTTTAGAAATTTTTGTAAGTTCCCCGCTACATCCGTCCTTTAATGCCATGTGTCAATATGTTTGTCGCCGTTAGTTAAAGCTGTCACGGTTGAGTGAATATGTCTAGTGACAATATCTAGCGAATAAGGCTATCTGCATTTTATCTGTGAAATGTAGTAGAAGATGTCGTGATTCGTAGTAATCTTAGAAATGTTTGTATGTTTCCCGTGCATTAAAATGAGACTATGTTTTCTTCACCGATAATCAAGGCTGGCACAGTTGAATGAACACGTCTAGTGACAGTCCCGCAGTAAGCTTCTCTAAATTTAATCTGTCGAGTCGTAAAGTGACCCGGAATGGTTTTATGTAGCTTAGTGACTGAATAGTTATGGTTTGTGTCTATGTATGCAGGCATCAAATTTAGCTATTAAATATCTTTTTTCTAAATATTCAACACTTATGTACATGTAGAATCTGCTAGTTAGCAGTCATGATTGTGTCCCAAGTTTCGATTGTTAGCTGTATAAATACAACATGTCAAGTAGTAGAATAAGTTGGTGTGTGATTAGTTGTTCGTGAACGTAGTTTGTCGAAGTATATTCGGTCTTGGTTTCTGCTTTTTGTTAATATATTTTCTTTGTTTAACTGTATTTGGTCTGTGCTATTCACCGAACGAAGGTAGAGTGAAAAGACTTGGAACTTGGGAGACTTATGTTTTTTGCACATGTGTTTATCTATCTACTAAGTGGTATCTGCCTTGTACTGGGGTCTCGTATTTGTTGTCTAGGAATAGTAAGTTTATTACTAATTCTGAGTTTTGTTAGACCTACGTAATGTTTGTTACATCTTTTACATTTAATAACATATTAAAATATTGACGAATAGGTAAAATCTTTTTTTTATGGTAAAAAAATTGTTCTGATTTAAATTTGTATTTATATTTATTGTCTTCATTGAGGTTGAACAAAAACAGATACTCTATGAAAACAAGGCAGTTGCAGCACACACACACACACAAACACACACACATACACACACACACACACACACACACACACACACACACACACACACA
>NC_068993.1:45838063-45838928 GCF_001194135.2 Octopus bimaculoides | reverse complement strand
TGTGTGTGTGTGTGTGTGTGTGTGTGTGTGTGTGTGTGTGTGTGTGTGTGTGTGTGTGTGTGTGTGTGTGTGTGTACGCAAGAATGTATGCATGTATGTATCATGCATATTTTTACAACATCTTTATATTGCAATCTTTCTTGTGAACGTGCATCTTAGAATAATTGACTTCGGCATTGATATGCGAAACAATACTAATTAACTCGTTGATTTCTTTGCAATCATCAAAACATTGCCTTTGTCTTTCTTTTTTTTCTTTTTACACCTCACTCTGTCGGTATCACTCACTCTATTTCGCTATCCCTCTTTCTGTTTCACTCACTTTCTTCTTCTCTCCATCATATAGACATTTTTCTGCCATTTGTTTCTATATCAATATTTCAGTCCTTCTTTGTCTCTTCGACAATATAATTATTCTTACTTTTCTTTATTTTTCTAAAAAATATTTATAGCAAATTGTACATTGGCGCATTCACTAGCTTCATAAAATTCCCTTAAATCATACGCAAACACTAAAACCGACTCACATATATAGCACACACAGACACACACTGATGCTCTCACTCACTTACAATCCTTTATTTAACACATATGGTATCCTACACAATATTAATCTGAAATTAATATTTAATATGTAAGAAGACAGTAATGAAATCAATAAACCTATCACCTCGAGATTAATTACATGTACATAAGGTACACGGGTACGTTAGGTACAAATGAAATACCAATGATGTGGGTTTCTGAGTGGATGTGTTGTGCTTAGGTGTATGTGTGATGGTGATAGGCAAGTGAGCATTATGCATGTGTGCTTTTGCCTGATAGTGTATATGATGTGTATATATATATATATATATATATATAT
>NC_068993.1:45835487-45837766 GCF_001194135.2 Octopus bimaculoides | reverse complement strand
TATATATATATATATATATATATATGCAAGTAGACGCACGCATAGATACCCAAATGTATGCACGCTCACTCTTAGACACACACTCACACACACACACACATACACACAAACACTCACATACATTGACTCACAGAAAAACCCGGACGTTTATACATGAAATGTGTCTGGAATATCATGTAAACATTATATTTTTATTTGAAACTTTCAGTGTTTCTCAGTCTCTTTGAATTAGTGTTCGGTACACATTGCAGAACAAGCAAGAGGTTATTAGCAACCTTTACATAAAATATAAAAAAAGATCTTAAAAAGAAAATTAATGTTTTAAAGTTAAAACGTAGAAAAAATATAAAACAAACTCTTGTTTATTTTGATATATTAATCAGACTAACAAAATTGTGGATGACATCTTTTTCAGAACAACTATTACTATAGATTTTGTAAATCCGAAAATCATAAATTTTAAAGTTTCGTTTTTAGATTTGCTTTGCAAGATTCTTGAAGTGAAATCGTAAGTTGAAACAGATTCAGCTGTATTATGGAATGGTTCTTATACTAGCGTACGGTTTCAGTGAGAAACACTTATTTACGTAAATTTCCAAAGAGACACAACAGCAGAATGCGAATATATGCATTGCATATAAGGTGTTTTTAATGTTTAATTGTACACTTCATTTGTACACATAACTCTTTGTGTATGAGCTTGTGTGTTACTGTGTGCATGAGTGTTTGTATGAGCTTGTGTGTTACTGTGTGCATGAGTGTTTGTATGTACATATGTAAAAGACAATGTATGCGTGATTATACACGTACATTCACAATCATACATACACATCCATGTGTTTATGCGTGTGCATGCGTGTGTATGCTAGTGCATGTACACACAGCCCAAGTATGTAAACTGGGATTCCAATTTTCGACTATCATCTTGTTCAACGTGTCAGTTTGAACTTTTACAAAAAATATGACGTTTCTCTGAATGAATTTTCCTTTGTTAATCCTAAGGTAGATTTTAAAATTAATCCAAATTTAACATTTGTACGTCTGTGCATGAGTATACATACATATATACATCATACATATATATGTACGAAATCATGTAACAACTCATGTATGTATTTATAATCTGTATATATATATATAGTTTGCTTGGTTGGGTTTTTTATAGTTTTACTAGATAGATTGAAAGACAAAATTAAATTTTAGTTATTAAAATTTGAGGGAAGAAAATATGTATCAAAAATATTTTCAATCCATAAAATATACACAAACATACATACACATATGTAGAAATGTACTCATACACAGACTCATACATGTACATATATTCTCACCCATTCTCAATACAATGATTAGAAAGGTTTCAACAAGCCAATAAGTAAAGAGGTTCGACAGTCACAGAACTGGAATGAAATAGCAGCGATTTCTCATTTAAATTTTCACTCAACTCTCATAATAAAAGAAGGGTATCAACAGCGAAATAAATATCACCATCGAAAACCATGGGAGAGCATCTGTGTGGTAGCCGAACATGCTGGATATGGTAAAACAACTCTTTCTTTCATATCATATGCAACAGTTCTTAAAAACGAAAGAGATATATTGGATTTAAAAAAAAAAAATAGAGTATAGAAACATTGCGTGAAGATTTAGCGGAGGATCAAGTCGTAATTCTTGCGATTAAATTCTGTCAGGTTAGTCCCAGTAAGCGTAACCTGTCCATTGTAAATGGAGAAATAAAGAAGCCGATACACCACTTCCTGAAGACGAAGACTGCGATGGCATGGAAACAATGGAAAAAGACGAAGTATAAATGTCAGTTAAGCAGATACGAGAAAACTTTATTAAAAACAGCGAAAGTGGGGTATAGTAGAGTTTTTGATATAACCCACATAACACATATATAAGCACAGAGACAAATATATTTATACACGCACATAAATACATATATACATACAATTATGTGTGTGTGTGCGCATGCGTGTTTTTATATGAATGTAGGTGCCGATTCATGTATATGTAGGTGTGTCAGTGCGTGCTTGTATGTATACAGTTATGTGCTTATATGCGTTTACTGGACTTGAAAAAGCTGTTGCCTTCTTTTGCATATAGCTGTATATTCTACGTTGCTTTGCTAGTTAATATTAATGTAAGCGTGTATTAATATTTAATATCTTCATCCAATATTGTTAGTTATAAAAGAATTAGTTATTCAAGCACACACACATACATGCAGACGTACACAGGCGTCTGTATATGTGTATATATATATATATATATAT
>NC_068993.1:45832993-45835227 GCF_001194135.2 Octopus bimaculoides | reverse complement strand
TATATATATGTAAGTATGTATATCTATGTATATATATGTATATATATATATATATATATATATACAAATACAAACACATGCCCATGCACACATACTTATATATATATATATATGTATAATGTATATATATGTATGTGTGCATATATATATATATATGTGTGTGTGTGTGTGTGTGTATAGATACATACACACACATCGTCATATAGATTTTTTTTTGTTTTTAGATATACTGATTTTATAGGCATCACATTGCTCAGTTGGCCAGAAAAGCATCAGATGTACATGTACACCAGGAAGGGAGAGCCCATACATACATGCAACCAGCCATTCACCATTTAGTCATCCATCCATTCATCCAGTCATACACACATATATACATGCAGGCAAACTTACATACAATAGCATTGCACACACTATACATACATACATTTACAATACGCATCTTCGGATATACACATGCGCATACCTGAGTGTATCTGTGTATTTATATGGATATATGTATATGTAATATGTGACTTACACATCCCTGGAACCGTCTTGATTGAAACAACATCAAATACGCCTTGCCACTTTGACACAGACCTGTACTTATGGAATAAAATATATACAAACATAACACGAGTACATGCAAATGTACGCATTTACATACATACAAGTAAATACACACGCATATATATATATATATATATATTCTCCCTCTGCTTATTTCGTCGTGATCCTTTCAGTTGAAGACCGTAGGCTTGAAACGTAAAAGACCTTCTCATCTTCCCGAGCGTTAATCTAATACAAGTTTGTTGTTTATACACCTGTCTTCGTCTTTTGTGTTTTTGTAAATTCCAACTATATATATATATATATATGTATGTATGTATATATATATGTACGTATGTATGTATGTATGTATGCATGCATATATATATGTATGTATGTATGTATGTATGTATGTATGTATGCAAGTATACATGTATATATATATGTGTGTGTATGTATATATATATATATATATATATATATATATATATATATATATATATATATATATAATTAAATATACACGTATATATATATCAACCCAAACATATGTATACATATATAGAGAGAGATGTGCATGTGTTTGTGTATGTATGTGTGTATGTGTGCATGTGTATTGTATTTTATGCCTGTGTATATGTATAACGCAGTTGGAAGTGACATTTGTGCTTGCAGCTTTAATAGATATTCGTGATATATTCTCGAACAAAAGATGCATAGGTATGAAAGGACACATACATCAAGATGTTCTCCATTTATTATGTTGATAACATCAAACCAACAATGAGAATTTAACTGAGTTCTCGACTTGTCAAAAACCACATCACCTTCAAATGACGCTAATGGACGATGTGAAAAAATCTTGATGGACAGAGTCGAAATGCCTCTTAGAACTGACCATTTATGAAAAAAAAAACGTTAACCAAGAGCTAACTGCAAACAATCATATTTTTCCATATGTAGATCACAGTTCCTATTGATACCAGGAATTAGATCACTGTTGTTATTTCACATGAATGTGGAAATAACTGGTTATTGAATTTTTATATTTGTATAAAATTGTGTATGTACACACACACACGCGCAGTGTAAATTTAACAGAAGTTGAAGCAATCTTGCGAAGCTACACAAAGAAGACCGTCTCAATGTGATATGTCAGCTACGGGAACAGACCGGAACAGTGAAGACTTTACTCCCTAAAACGAATGCGGAACAAGTATGCATTGATATACGCCTGGAAAACTGGAAGGTCTTGAAAGCTGAAAGTTACAAGAAACAGCACTGTTACAAGAAAAACCACTGTAAAGTGCCAAAGATCCCAACACTGACGTCAGAAAATGCGACCAGATAGTGCAAAACCTTGAGTTTCAAGGACACACAGCTTTTCAATATCCTTCCAAAATGACTGACAGACCTATATAGGGTGGCTGAAGGTGTTTTCAAAACAGAACTGGATCTGTTTCTATCAACAGTCCCGGAAGAACCCACCTCGTAACACGAAGCACAGATAAGGGAGCAACACCCAAATCACTTATTCCTTGAATATCACATGTCAGAAAAGGTTTCAAGTACTGAAAATGTAGCAGAGCTAATGGTGGTGTCCCCGAATGGCCACAACATGAAAGCTGAAACTGATAAAAGCATATATGCATACACACACACACACACACACACACACACACACACACACACACACACACACA
>NC_068993.1:45830854-45831807 GCF_001194135.2 Octopus bimaculoides | reverse complement strand
TATATATATATATATGTATATACATATATGATCCTATATATGCGTATGGGTGTGAATATATATACATGTATATAAATATGTATATATATACACGTGCGTGTATGTGTGCGTGTATGTGCCTGTGTGTGCGTGCGTGTGCGTGAACTTCGTGCTCGCGTTTGCGTATGTATATGAATCCGCATGATTGTAACAAGAATACGTGAATGTTTGGTGGCCAATTGGATAGATAGTAACATAAATTTATTGAGCAACATCACATGTACAAAGAACTCGGAGACTAAATATAGATATTTAACGTAGCAGAAAAATGTCAAGAATTCAATTTACTACATTTTGCAATTCACAATTTTACGAAATATTATCCTGACTTTTGTTAACCGACATTTAGAACTGGTCTCTTCTTGTACGCATGAATGGTTTTAAATGCTCAGATGTTTTAAGACGTATTGCAGATTAAATTATTGAAAATACTAAATGGTGGTGACTTTCACTCTCGAGTGAAATATCTCTGATAACACTTTGAACAAAAGCATATTATTTCTTTCAAGCCCATATTTTTCTGAATAATTAAATATATCATGACGGTTTATTTTAAGATTATGCACGCCCGTTCAAATAGACCTGACAGCTATGCCTTAGGGAACTTGTTTCTCACTCATATTTTGCTTCTCCACCTATTTTTACCTAATAACTTCTCTATTCCATCACCGATAATTTTTTTGATACTTTTTACTATCATTGTATATGCAAAATTCAATCAATTTCTTTCTTCATTACAACTCCAAGAGTATCAAACAAGACCCTAAAGAATATCGTATTTGTAAATTTTGTGAGCTTCATTAAATATTGACATATATATACATATGGGTGTGTGTATGTATATATGTATATGTATGTGTGTATATATATATATATATATATATATATATATATATATATATATATATATATAT
>NC_068993.1:45825018-45830782 GCF_001194135.2 Octopus bimaculoides | reverse complement strand
ACATATATGTATATATATCTTTAGAGAGAGAGAGAGAGATAGAGAGAGAGAGAGAGAGAGAGAGAGAGAGAGAGAGAGACGAAGAGAGACAGAGAGTGAGTAGCAGAAAGCTAAATTTAATAGAATAACAAATCGACTCGTAGTAAAAGGAATTGAGAAATATTTAAGGAAAACGGGATTGTAATAGTATCTCCCTCAGTATGAATACGTAATATGTGCTATGTGTATGTGCATTTAACTATGTGAGAAAAGGAGATACAAAGAATGAGCGAATAAAATCTGCAAATATGTGAGTATCTGGGTATTTGTTAAGATTGTGAAATATTAGCAAGGAAACATTGTTCTTTCACCTATAGGTCAGATCATCTCTTACCGCAAACTCACAAGTGATTTGTACACTTGACAAATTGATAATTGAAATGAGGAGAGATCACCTCTGCCCTCTGACGTATTTCAAGACTTCAACTTGAATTTAATTCTAATAAACGATTCTATTCTCCGAGAGCAGTTTTGTAACATCTAAATATAGTACAGGTCACTCTTTACTTTCGCATTAAAGACTATTGTATAGGAATATATTTACGTTTCCACTTATCAACTGTTAATATATATATTATAGCTTGGAACTTCAAACCCAAGTAGACATTTCATTGATGTGTATGTGAGTGTGTGTGTGAGGAGTGTGTGTGTGAGTGGGTGGGTGGGTGTTTATATACACGCACACGCACGCACGCATATATATATATATACATATATGTACATATATTTATTATGCATTTATATGGATATATATATATATGCATATGTATATGTATATACATGTATAGATATATGTATATAAATGCATATACATATATATGTATACACACACGCATAAATATATTTATATATATATGTGTGTGTGTGTGTGTGTGTGTGTGTGTGTGTGTAGATTATATTATATTTATTAATATCATATATTATTTATATTATATTGATTTAAATGTGACTTTAAATTTCGCCTTTAATGTTAAAGGTGAAACTTGAAGTTCCTGTTAAATCAATATCGCCACTATATTCTACTCTACAAATAATGAATTTGACCATCAGTATACGCATTCTAGTTTTCTATAAGGCCCTCAAAAATGCCCATTAATACATGTTAATAGACACATACATACGTACACTTACACTCACAAAACAGATATATATATATATATATAATATTAGGTTAGCCGGAAGATATGATTCACCCGGAGCGTCACACACGAATCAACAAAATTTTACAACCAAAACATTAAGCCCAGTCAAAATCAATATATATAATAATTTTCTTTCAACTTATAATACTGAGACCATTCGTCATTAAATATTTGTTATTAAGCATATCAAAAACAGGGCGGGGAGCTGACAGAATCGTTAACACGACGGGGAGAATGCTTAAAAGCCATATCTGCTGTCTTTACATTCTGGATTCAAATGCTGCCGAGGTTGACTGTACCTTTCATCCCTTTTGTGTCGGTTAAATATGTACCAGTTGAGTACTAGGGTTGATATAATGGAATCCAGTTGCTGACATGGTCGAAGTGGCCGACCTTGTGCTAAAATTTGAAACCTGTATTTATAGCAAGGTCAAGACTGAGCTAGCTGAATCGTTTACACGTCGAGCAAAATGATTAGCTGCATGCCGTCTGTCTTTAAGTTCTGAGTTCAAATTCCACCGAGTTTGACCTTGCGTTCCCCCTCCGTGATCGATAAAATAAGTACCAGATAGACATTGGGGTTCAATGTAATAGACTTACCCTCCCTTCAAAATTTCAAGGCTTGTGTCTATAATTGGAAGAGAGATTATGAAAAAGGTGGCTGGTAGAATTGTTAGTGTACAAGAAATTACGTTTAACTGCATTTCGTGCGGCTCTTTACTTTCTGAGTTCACATTCCACCAAAGTTGATTTTACCTTTTATTATTTCAGCCACTGAGCTCGATGTAATTGTCGCGGCCTTTTAAGCCTGAAAATTATCTGCAGTTAGGCCTTACGTAGAAAGGATTATTTAAATAGCCAACTGTCAGAATTGTTAGCGTGTGGAACAAAATGCTTAATATCAGTTCGTTAGTCTCTTTACGTTCTGGGTAGAAATCCAATCAAGGTCAACTTTGATTTTCATTGTTTCGAGATCGAAACATAAACAATTAATTGATTTGCACACTCCGCGTAAAATTGCTAGCATTGCGCCGTAATTTGAAGCAATCATTCATACCATTCTGACATTTACCAAACAACCATTTTACACTCACACACACATATGTAGGTATATGCTCTCTCTGTGTTTATATATATATATATATATATTATATTGTATATGCATGCATATACGCTCACTGACGCAGAGAGAAGTAATTGAATGAAGCTTAATATAGAGTAATCACACATACGTTAAAATATTGAATATATATTCTTAAATATGTATAAGATTACATTGCAATGTCTCCATAACTTAAGCCTACTGTGCTTATAACCCCTATATATATATATATATATATATATATACATATATATATATATATATATATATATATATATATATATATATATATATTTACATAGAAAAATACAGTGATATAGAAATATATCTACATGCTTACATGCATACTTATAAATATATAATGGTATATTAAGATATATCCACTTTAACCTCACACTTACGAGAGGCTCTTTTCAAGTATATAACAGAATACCAGATAAGTATAACAGAGTGATAAATGCATAATATAAAACTTAATATAATGTAATCTAATATATATGCTAGGATATTGCGACTATATGATTAAATGGATATTATATTGCATAGGCATATTAAGATATATCCGTATTAAGCTCACACACACGATAGCCCACTTATATATATGTTATATAGATAGATAGATAGATAGATAGATAGATAGATAGATAGATAGATAGATAGATAGATAGATACGAGAAATGAGGTAAGTTCGGCACTTTTATATTTATTGTTCATGTATTTCCAATATGAATTCAGTCTGAAGAAAGAATTCTTCAAAGAGTGGGACATACGGAATATAACAGCGCTGCACTTCTAGTCGTTCTGTAGCGCGGAACAAGCAAGTATCAAATATCAATCTACGCACTGTTGATTGCACGATGCTACATGAAACATGAGTCAAGAGACGGTAAAAGAATATGAATAGTAATGCTGATATTTAAATAATCAAACTAGAATACAATCCGATGTCATAACGTCCTACAAAATTCATTTACATACGCCCGTGCTCTTAAACGTACCTATATACACACACACATATATATATATATATATATATATATATATATATATACATATACAAACATACGAACACCCACACGCACATATAGACATGCATATATACTGCTCCTCATTACTAAGTAGATATAAAGGCAACAACCAAATGTAAAATATGTAATATCTAAATGATCTGTCTGAACTCTTTACATGTCTGTCTAACATGTAAAACACTGTAATTCCTATTAGTGTATGAAATATGTGTAATGGTGAATAAATAATAGCAAAAAGTTTCCTGATTTCCAGTATTGTCTTATATATATATAGTCTATGTGTAAACTATAATTATATATATATATATATATATATATATACAGAGAGAGAGAGAGAGAGAGAGAGAGAGAGAGAGAGAGAGGTGCTGGCTTGGCTGTATGATAAGATGCTTTGTTCCCCAATAAGAACTAGGTTTACAAATAAGCCCTGGTGCCGATTTGCACGAGTGAAGTGGAACTCCAGCATGGCCGCATCATAGGACTGAAACAAGTGAAAGAATAAATGAATTATATATATGTACACGCACATGCGCACAAACACATGTGAGTTCGTTTATATTTACTCTTTTACTCTTTTCTTGATAGGATTACACTATCAGAGATAGCCATGGGTTAAAGAACAAAATCAACCAGGAACAAAATTTAGATGAGTAACTGCTACTTTTTACATAACATCCCGCTGACTATAATACGTTTACTATTCTCAATCTCACAGATTAATGTACCAATCGCTTCTGCTAAGATACCAGTATATTGATATTACAACAGTAACTTACGAAATCTGAGTGTATGAAATATATTGGGGTACAGACTGCATAATTTACTGCTATAAAGAGGATCATTCTCTAGTGTTAGTAACTGATATACTGTTGATTCACATACGTTGTTGTGGGTGTTTCACCAGTCAACGTGTTGGATTGTTCTTTCTTTTCTACTAAAAATTTTATGAGCGTTATTGCTAAAGATATATCATATACGGTTAGCTTCTACATTATTTACATTATTTATCTAAATATAGAACTGAATTACCTTCTGATACGACATATTAGTATACATTATAAAATATACAAGTATTTCAGTATACTTACAGGTAATTTGTGGTGAAGATATTATTGTTCACAATATTCTGCTGTGTTTCTCCAGACACCGTCTTGGGTGAATTTGTTCCCCTTCTGAATGTCCCACTGGTCTCTACTACGGGTAATTCATATATTATAGAGAAAGATATTTCTTCGTATAATATCTCGAAAATATCAAAACGATTCCTTTCATTTTCTATTAGTTGAAACATATCAAAAAAATCAGACATAAATTTGTCCCGAAGAGGTTAAATCAAGAGCGAAAACCAGCTGATATATCATGCAAGATCAATAATTTCAAGGTGAATACAAGAAAGTTTGATTTCAATTCAAGCAGGTCAAAAAGAATAATATAAATTATATAACGCATTACTGAAAATATTTGCAGACAATATTATTAAAAGGATTTTATTTTTTAAAAATAAAATTATAACCAATTATTCAAAAGCATTGATTATTAAATTTTCGTCTTGAATAAACATAAATTCCATTTTGGTTTTTAAAATCTGAATGCACGAACGGATTTGATTTCTACAAACATTCTATATTATTTTATATTATTTTATTTCTCTAAATCAATAATTCTGTTAATATTACATTTTCATTTTATTAGCTCTGTATTTTGGAAGTGATGAATGGCTGACACAATGATAGATAGGATTGAAAGGGATTTCTTCGTTTATTCTTGTTTCAGATAACTTGATGCTGGGGCTGTACACCTCCCTCAAACTACACGAGAATTATCTCCGCCTTAATTACGATAGCTGTTACAATAGATCAAAATTGTCCAGCCCAGCTGTAAAAGTATTTCTTTCACAAATTCTAGCCGTGAGGAAAACCGGAGCACTAATAATGACCTTCAAATACAATTCATTTAAGAGGACGGCAATCTCAAAAACGCATTCATATGTCTCCTTACGATAATGAATTTTCGATAAGAATTGGTTGCAGAGTGCTCCGGGAAATAGCCATGCATTCAGTAACTTACGACCCTAAGGAAACAAAAATATACCGTTCACAAGAAACGCGCTAGCACACACACAAACACACACGTACACACACGCGCGCACACACGCATACGCACGCACACGTACACACAAACAAACATACACACACACACACACACCAAAAAACTTACATGTATGTATGTACAGTCTCACAGAAAGCGTATATATTTATAAATATATATATATCTCTACATGTGATGCCTGCACGTGCGAGCGTATCTGTGTATTTATTGTTCTTTTAATACGGGATGTCTCAGAATAAAATCTATACATCTTTTTCTTTTTACCGAATGAATCGCTCTCGCAGCCAATCTGAACCTATTTTGATATATGTATGCCTATATCTATTTATAACTACATATATATA
>NC_068993.1:45822309-45824706 GCF_001194135.2 Octopus bimaculoides | reverse complement strand
TATGTATGTATGTATGTATGCATGTATATATGTGTATGCATGTATACATTTATATACATATTCACATATGTATATATACATGTATATATGAATACATATGCATGTATACAGAGCGATAAAGATAGATGGATGGATACATTCATAGAGAGACAGACTGACAGATAGACGGAGAGAGAGAGAGAGAGGAGGTGTTTGAGCATGTATGTGCATGCATGGCTATCCATTTATCTACGTGCGTATATACGTGCATATATGTATGTATGCGTGTACGCTTGTGCGTGCGCATTTTTGTGCGTCTGCGTGTGTATGTGTTTGTTCGTTTAATAGCGCCTCTGTGTATCTGTTTGTGTATGCGTGTTTGTATGGCATTATATTTGTCATTCATTTCTGAAGAAGAATGCTTCTTGGATACATTCTCCAGAATATATCGGAGAAACATGAATGGAAAACGAAAGAATATAAAGAGAATCAACAGTATAAAGAAATGGCTACTATGTTATCAGTTGACAGTTGGCATTGTTGTCTATGTTTTATCACAGTTCATTCAAGGAGCGTGATTGCTTCTAGTTTTATCTCACCCATCGCTCATCACCGTGATTTGTAAAAAAAAAAAAAGCAAACCACAAAAGAGAAACATTACGAAACAAAAGCTGTTGCAATGCATCGAAAAATAGAACATTAAACAAATTAGAAATATAGACAAACCGAATTCAGAATATCCAAAAAAAAAAAAAAAAACTAACAAAAGCAAAAGCACAGTTCACAAACCTACTTCAACATTATCAGTTTTATCTATTACCAAAACAAAATATCAGTAACGTAACAATAACCACCATCACCATCGCCAACTCCACCAACACTACCATCACCAACACTAACATCATGAACATAACAATCACCAACATCACCAACATCACCATCATCAACACCACCATCACCAACACCACAGTCATCAACAGCAACAACACTGCCAGGACAATATCATCGAAAATAACAACAGCAGTTTTATACTAAAACTATGAAGAATATATTCGGTGGAACCATGAATGGTGTGCAATAATGCATTCCTTTGCCTATTTATTATTTTTGCTTCTGTGATTCGTTCTTTAAAGGTTTTGAATTGTTAGCCAGCTTTGTTGAGAAGATTCCCATTATGTTACACTCACGTGCTTTATTTTATTTCCTCATTTTGTTTCGTCAAGATTTCCCAAGCTATTGAAAAAACAGTTACAGGAAGCAAAACACACGAATAAATGAAAATAATAATGGTTTTAAATTTTGGTACAAGGCCAGCAATTTTGAGGGGAGGGACTGGTCGATTACATTGCCCACCCACACGCACCCGTCTAAAAATGGTACTTATTTTTTCGACTTGAAAAGGATGGAAGACGAAGTCGAACTCGACGGAATTTGAACGTAAAAACAGACAACATGCCGCTAAGCATTTTGCTAAGGATTCTACCAGCTCGCCACCTCAGACAAGACGTGAAGTGTTTTGCTCAAGAGCACAATGCGATGTTCTGTCAGAGAACCAAACTCACTATATAACGAGCCACTTGCCTAGAAAACTTCACACAAAGAAAATAATAATAAGGTGCAGGCATGTCTCTGTGGTTAAAAAGGTCGTTTTGCCACTACATGGTTTCAGGTTTTTGTCCCACTGCGCGGCGTGACTGGAAGGTGTCTTCTACTCTAGCTCCTTGTCGACCAATGTCTTGTAACCTGTGAGTGATAGAATGGAGACGAAAACCCTGTTGCGCACGCGCGCGCTTGTGTGTGTGTGTGTGTGTGTGTGTGTGTGCATACGTGCGTGCATGTGCCAGCGTTCGTGAGTGTTTCTTTGCGTTTTTACTCTGCTAGTCCCAATCAGAACCTTACAACCGATGCTGGTTGTTCTCCATCCAGTAATTAAACGGATGGTCGGTAAAAATACCGATAGAATAAGCACCAGACATAACAGAATGTACTCGAATCGATTTGTTCAAAGCTTTAAGGCAGTGCTCCAGCATGGACTCAGACAAATAACTAAAACACGCAAGAGAGCAAAGGGATAAAATGAAAAGGAACAAATATAAAAAAACTAAAAAACACCTGAAGTTATAAACCAGCATACGAACAACTAGTCTCCTATATTTCATACCCTAACACCAGAACAATATTTCACAATTTTTCTTATTTATTATGGAGTACATATAAAAAAGCCTTTTTATTTTCATTCATTGGAATATATTTTAATGTCGCTGCTGTTGCCATCCATCCTGTTTCTTCTAATAATATGATAGCGTTGGTGGTTTTTCTTGGTATTCCTTTTGTCATTCCAGTACACGTTCTTGTCGTTCACATTATTGCAGAGCATGTAATATCTAAGTATATATATATATATATATATATATATAT
>NC_068993.1:45821087-45822065 GCF_001194135.2 Octopus bimaculoides | reverse complement strand
TATATATATATATATACATATGTATGTATATATATATATATATAGTTTCTAATTTTAGTCATATTTTGTGTCCAACACATACCTAATTCTATTGTATTACACGCTCTCTATCCTTTGTCTGATTTGCTTCAAAGATCTTTGTAATGTCACATGTTCTCTTATTTTTATATTCGCATTTTCTGTTTTTCACAGATTAATTGTGCTACGTTTTTATTGTGAATTTATTCCTATTTTGGTTCTTTTTTCATTGAATATTTCTATATAAATTAGAAAAGATTCCAAAAAAAAACACTACAATCTGCATCCAATCGACATAAACAAAATGTTACCAGGGGCTTAGACATTTATGCAGCAATCCCAAGGAGAAAATGCAGATAAATTTGTTGGTACTACTTATACAAATGCCATATCCCATTGATATTTGCGTATCTTCATTCGCTTTATTACATTTTGGCTAATTTTATTTTATTTCTCGCTACTTTATTTTCCACAAAAATATCTGATATCAATGATGTGTGTTTTGAGGCAGAAAACTCTGATTGTAAAACAGGAAAATGTTTAAAACTGAATCTGTTAGCTGTCAGTCGATATAATTGCATCGCTATGAAAACTAACAGGATCTTTCTGTGTCATAATATAAGCCAGTTTCAGATATGGGCACAAGTTTCAGTAAAAGCAATATAGATATCACAACGAAGTGATTCTCAGTTTTGACTCCCTCTTCCTCTCTCTCACTCTTTATACATACGCATATATCACCATGATAGATCGCTAACCACTACACACATTTTTTTCTCCCCTTGTTTCTTTCTGTGTTCTTTTCTGTGGAAGAGCGTAGGCTCGAACCGTTAAATACTTTTTTAATTCCCGAGAGTTATACTAATACATCTATTTGTTTTCTACACCACCTGTCTTCGTCTTTTTTTTTTGTGAATTCTTCCTATATATATATATATATATATATATATATATATATAT
>NC_068993.1:45818249-45819198 GCF_001194135.2 Octopus bimaculoides | reverse complement strand
ATATATATATATATATATATATATATACATGTGTAATGATACATAGGTATTTATATGTACGTCTGTGTCTGTGTTTCTTGCCCCTACAGCTGGACAACCAATATTGCTTTGTTAACTTTCTGTAACAACAAAAGATACCTATAGAAAATGTACCAGACTTTTAAAATCAGTACTGTATGGACCTATTCGATTACGCTCACCAACTCAGCGTCCCAGGATGGTCGAAGACCGATGGCAAAGAAGTAAAAGATAAAAGTAACCTGCATTTATGCGTTGAATTATGATTTGTATTGCGCTATAAATAAATCTTCGATAGTTTGTATGCTACTCGTGTTGTAAGTGGCAAATGCCATTGGTAAATGTTATTACTAATCAAAGGCTGGTCGTATGTCTTAAAATTGATTAGCAATCAACTCCATGTAAAGTCTTTGTGTTTATTTCAAATGCGCTCTAACTACCTCCTATTGTGCTATTACTAAAACTCCCATAGTTTGTTATAGAGAATTAGATGAGGAACTATGTGTTACTTGCAAATACTAAATTCTTTTCATCTGTTGTAAGTGCATGTTCAATGACACGCAGTTATGTGTGTCGGAAATAACAGCTTAATTCACAAAGTTTACAAACCTCACGGTCACATTTATAATTGAACATTTCCATTAGTTCTATGAGTTTCAAGTTTTTGGTTCCTTTCAATGAAGTTTTAATTTCCAGCATTTTTGTAATATATAATATGAAATTGAAGTTATGTTAAGTACATGTATAGTTTTTTTATGCAGTTAACAGCTTGAATGGGCTATTTATTTTGATAGCGAATTGTATCTGAACTGGAGATTTACTTCCAGTATTCTTCGTATATTTATACATAGGTATACATATAGGCGTGTGTGCGTTTATATACATACATATGTGCACACACACACACATACACACACACACACACACACAC
>NC_068993.1:45814637-45818239 GCF_001194135.2 Octopus bimaculoides | reverse complement strand
ACACACACACACACACACACACACACACACACACACACATATATATATATATATATATATATATATATATATATATACGTGTGCATTCTCTGTCTCTTTGTGAGTTTTATGTGTATACGTTTGATTGTATCAATGTGTTTGTTAACCATTTGAAAAGTTATTTGGAGGGTTTCGATCGATATTATGGCTGTTCTCCATCAACCGTTTGAATGTACTACAAAGGTGTTCCTTCCTAATGGCCTTCAATAAATTCGTGTTTGAAACAACCTAGAATTTTCTTGTCAAATTAAATATAAAACATAAAACTAATACGAACAATGTAATCTATAAGTTATAGGAATTTCATGATAAAAATAATATAATCACTGTTATCAATGGTATAATGCAAATACATCTCCTTTACTGAAGATTGAATCTCAAAAAGAAACGAACGAATATCAATGGAGTCCTTAACAACAACGACGAAATTCACAAAATAATCAACAATAACAACAACGACAAAGTAATAATAATAATGACAAAGAGGAGTTGGCGGAAGTAGGAAGAAGTGGAGGACAATGACGATGACGTGTACAATGATGACACAGCCGAAAATGTTGATGGTGATGATGATGATAATGATCGTAATCATAATCGTTTTCAACTTGCAACACCCGCCCCTCACATTTACCTCATTGTTCAAGGTGCACCTTAGTAACAGCAACAACAACAACAATAATTTCTTTTATATAATAATAATTCTTTCTTATTTAGGTACAAGGCAAGCAATTTTGAAAAGAGGAGTTGTTTGATACTATCGACCTCAGCAACTCGCTACAAATGAATACTAAAGAAAAATAATCACATGACATTTAGCTATGAAGATATCATATGACATTTAGCTATAAGGCTTTACTGAGGGAGCCTCCACGATGTTGTTTAATGTATATCAACAAAATATCCTACCCCTTAAAACCTTTCGAGTTATGGGGTAATAGGTTTAAATTATATCGTTTTAACCTCTCGAATATATTGGAGCTTTACAGCTGGTGCACTTATTATAGCTCCAATAAATCAGTGTTAATTTCGACTCAGCCTTCTGTTCCATATTTGTGATATTCAGACACATTGGATACGATATATTCGATGTGTAATTAAACGTTTTAAGACGGAGATTGCAAAACAGGGGAAGATTTGGCTGGTATTTCTAGTTCTACGTCACCAGCTAACGTTCCGACGACAGCTGGTGAGGTAATTCAATACTAGGATCAGTAAATATGGGATCTACTTGTGCATAAGGTCTACCGCTAATTTTATGTTAAATCTTGGTAGAAAATGTTTTCAAAGGGCTACTTCAACAATACTCTATTGAAATATATGTACTCGGCAAGAGAAATCTTCAGAAAATTTTATATTATTTTGATTTCCATATCATTCTTTATTGAAGTATTTAATCAAATATTGTGGACATTGACGACCTCCAATATGCAGTATCCTTTACAGAAATGGGAATTAATCAGCATTTTCGATTGCATCTAGATTGATTAATAAAGTCGCAACCTCTTTCGAATAATCTTTGCGGTTTAGATATCTTGTTCTTGAATTTAAAAAAATGTATAGTTTTTGAAATATGATTTTTTGAAGTAGTTATGAGTCTACCACTAGTCCCAATGCCTGTCAATATATGCAACATACAAATGGTTACAAGGCAAAACCTATGCATACATATACACACACACACACACACACACACACATATATACACACACATATATATAAATATATATATATGTATGTATATATATACAAACACACATATAAAGATATGTATATATATGTAAGTACATATATATGTGTGTGTGTGTGCATATATATGTATGTGTATATATATATATATATATATGTAGTTTCATTTTGTTTATTTATTCGTGTTGTATAAATCCAAACTACTAAAATTATGTCTTCTCTTTTAAGAGATTTGCGTATGTATTTATTTTTGGATGAGGGTTTTTTAATCGATGTCTAAGTGATATTTCTATGACGCTTCAAGGCTCTCAGGAATGTTTTTATGTCCCTTCAAATTTGTGTTTATATGTATATACTCTATAATTTGAAAAAGTTATTCGAACTACAATATACAAATGACTGTTATAATAGATCACCCACAGAGAAAGGAAGTTACCATGAGTCTTCGCTATACCAAGTATTATACTTTGTGAAAATATCGTCCTAACAATTAGCATCAAAGAATATTAGACCATGTCAATAACTCACTGCACCACCCTTTTCTCTCTGCACGTTCTCAATACATCAGCAACAATAGCTGCATTCTCTGATTTCCTGTCAATGATAAATACTTGATGCCTACGAGGAAACTTACACATGCAAATTTTATTTATTTCTTTTTTGTCCACAGGGGGCTAAACATAGAGTGGACAAACAAGGACAGACAAAGGGATTAGGTCGATTATATCGACCCCCAGTGTGTAACTGGTACTTATTTAATCGACCCTGAAAGGATGGAAGGCAAAGTCGACCTCGGCGGAATTTGAACTCAGAACGTTACGGCAGACGAAATACCGCTGAGCATTTCGCTCGGCGTGCTAACGATTCTGCTAGCACGCAGCTTTTATTGATTTATGTATTTTATGCAGACTCATTCTATTCCTCGTTTTCATGAAGTATACTAGAACAATAACTCTGGGATCATAGAGAGTTCTCTAGTGAACTATGAGTTTCTTGAAAAGTTAAAATACGAAACAAAAGTACCATCGTTTTAAACTTCGGTTTGCTTAACGAGAAAATCCAAAACTGTCTTACGCAGCCATCTTTGTCCTTTGGAAGGTTGTGAAAGATATATTTTTCTAAACAGTATATTATCACTTAGAACCCCTGTTTCTGTTGTTTTGTATGGCTCTGAAGCAGAAATCCCATATAGGCCGCACATAAAGATATTGGAATCCATTAAGATGTAGTGTCCCATGATGGTTCTTTCAGTCAACATGAGTAACAATGACTTCTTCACTCTATCTATTTCTGTCTATCTATGAACACTAGCAACATTTATTTCATGCAATACGGCTGGAAATAGCAGCAAAATTCTGGCCCTTTGAAATAAACGGGGAACGGCGCAGGGAATAATGTGATCCTAGAAAAACTGTATCGAAAGGGTTAGAGTCTGAGAAACGCCTTTGATTATATGTCTAATTCATCAGAACAGACCAAGGGATAAGCAGAAGGGGTGCAACAACAAAAATACCTACTAAAATAGCTATAAATTCCAAAGTAAATATCACAATAGGAAACAAGAAAGTCAAGAATATAGCAAGAAAAACACTACTAACGAAAAAAAAAACGTCTCAAACAACTCCCATCTTTGCAGTGACAGTAACGATAACGACGGGTAAAGAAAATAAACAAAACAGGCCACTAATAACGTAATAGAAGCATTTATAACCCTTTCAAGGTTTGAAATCAATAAATTTGTTGATTTCTTTCCTTCCATCATCTCATTGATTTACGCTCTCCAAATCCCACTTTTCAATACCTAATGATAAATTTAGTCTTCGAAATATTCCAATCCTCTCTCTCTCCCTCTCTCTCTCTCTCTCTCTCTCTCTCTC
>NC_068993.1:45807880-45811994 GCF_001194135.2 Octopus bimaculoides | reverse complement strand
TATATATATATATATATATATATATATATATATATATATATATATATATATCCTTATATATTTGTTATAAGCTGTTATGTGCGTGTGTAGCAGTCCATATGTCTATCGATTTAGCGATATATATGATGTCATTTTCTTTAAACTTCTTTCTTTTCGCTCACTTGCTTCTCTCTCTTTCTTTCTTTCTGTTTGCTACGCACACTCTCGCCCCATCCTCTCTCTCACCCCAGCCCTCTATCCTTCTTTCTCTACATCTGTCTTTTCTATAACCAATAATTATATTTTCGATATGAAACTTCGTTAAATTGATATGGAAATTGAAATTTTCAGGTGTGTTTCGTCTTAGATGTTTTAGAATCCCAACATTATATTGTAAATGTTCTGCACATACGGACATAATGTATAATCACAAGGACTTATATCAACATAAAGCAGTTCAGTAATAATGCTGGCATAGATTTTGTTTTCGATAAATGCGCAAAAGCAAATTTTAAATGGAGAAGGCGGATGACATTATCATCTATTCGGTTTAATCTAGATACAACCATAAATCTACTTGAGCTAAAAGCAACTTATAAATAACTTGGCATGAGTGAGAGTAATGGTACCCAGCACGCACAAATGAAGGATAGAATTGGGAAGGCGTACTATACTAGAGTAAATTTGTTCCCGAATACTGAACTGAACTTCGAGAAGTTCTTAGGAGCTATTAACATTTTAGCTGTACCTGTTGTACATCAGCTAGAACCTATTTGACCTACAAACAATGGACACAAAAAGCAGAAAACTGCTAATGGACACTAAAATACAACAGCCAAAGGAATAAAGCCAACGAATGAAGTTGGAAGAGGGCTGATCAAACTAGAACCCACATATAAAGCGGCTGCAATTGGTATGCAAAAATACTTCATCAACAATAATGATAATAAAAATGGTAATAACAAAAAGCAGGAAGAAGATGGTGATGATGGTGATGCTGACGACAACGGCGACGGCGATGACAAGATGATGATGATGATAATGATGATGCTTGAGGTAATGCTGTCTAGGAGGAGGTGAAAGATGATTATAATAAACAAGGAAATGAAGATTATGATGAAGGAAGAAGAGGAAAACGAGAAGTAGGAAGACGAGGGTGTAGATCAAAGGGGGAAGAGAAGGAGGAGGAATGAATGAAAGATTGACCGATTTGAAGAATGGTAGAAAAACAAAGCCCATTGAATGGAGGAATATAAATAGAATCCACCTGTTTTATGCAACATAAAACAATATCACACTTATGCGCATAGTAAATAAAATAAAATTAAGGAACTCTGTCAGTATCGACAACGACTAATGTTTTTGACGGATGACTGAAAATTTCTGCTTTTTTTAGAATAGCGTAAATGGCTGAGAATTACACAGACATTTGGGGAATTTATCTAATGCCCGAGCAGGATCAGTTTAACCGACGCTCTTGCAAGGGGTTCCGTTACTCATAGGACTTGGTTCCGCTCGAGGCTAAAATAATATACATTTGTTCAAGAAGAGCAAATGTATATTAGACTTAACCCAGAACTCCACGGTGATGAAGTTACCCTTTAAATAGCTATGTAGCAAGGGTTTTGGACTTACAATCGCGAGATCGAGGTTACAATTCAAGGACCAGGTGGTGTGATGCGTTCTTAAGCAAAACAATTCACCTCACACTGCTTTGCGATTGCGTCTAGTCCTGATGTGAAGTACACTTTCCACCCTTTCAGGCAGCATCGTTTCGGTGGAGGGACTGAGCTAATAGACAACACATACTTCTGATCCCTATTAACGAATTATTTGTGAAAGTTGTTCACCAAAAACAGATGACACATTCGTTGGAAGAAATGCTGAATATTTTTTTACATTGCATTCACTAATTCAAATATTTTCATATATCTGTGATTACACGTGGTGTCAGGCGTAGCGGCCCCTAAGTGGCCATTGATACAAATATTAGTAATTATCTCCTCGCAACGTGAAGCCAGATTAGACGTATTCATAGGATATCAAGGAGTATGAAAAGATATGAAAAATTCACATATATAAATATAATATGAATTCTTTATCATGCTTATTACCTACGATATACTTTGTTTTACGGATATTTTGGGATCGTTTTTGTTTACTTTTGCTTTTATTATCAAAATGAGAGTATAAAGTTATTAAGATATACTGCTTCTAATCAGTTCGTATCCGCTCAAAGCAGGAAAATGATATTTAGTTAGGAAAATAAGATTGAGACTGATTGTTTACGAAATACCGTTTACATTTACTATCATCTCGAGGCAAATATTGAGAAGAAAATTTGGCCACCTCCGAACCAATTCATCGCAATGAATATATTTACGGATAGCCGTCAGTTTATTCAAATCGTCAATTTTGGCGTTTATAAATGCAAAACCATTTCTCTTCATAGAAATAGGAGGGGGGGAGGTCAAAATATGTTGTATACACATATATACATTTACATACACGCACACACACACACACACACACACACACACACACACACACACACATCTACACATACACGCACACAAGGATATATTTTCATACATGTTTTATGTATAATTATACAAAAAAAGAAATTGAACCTGAATTGATATAACATTTGATATCAGCAGGGTAGAATATTTGCGTACTGTACGAGCAAAACTTTAGCAGCCGCTTCGATGGTGCGTGCGGCTTACTGCGATCATCAGACGGCTATAAACCAGCACTTCGGTGACCCTGTCAAACCTGTATTTGTATGTGTGTGTGTGTGTATGTATACATATATGTATGTGTATACATACATATATATATATATACATATATATATATATGTGTGTGTGTGTTTATTTGTAAATATATATATATATATATATATATATATATATATATATATATAATTATGCTTGCTAGTATAGTATGCGGTCTACTACGTTGTCAAACAGTATACCCAGGGTTATGTAACTTAAAAACTACTCGTTTTCAACGCACCTTTCCACTTGCGGTTTACCTTACATTGAAATGTTGCTGAATGATTTTTATACAGGTGTCATCTTGACAGAGGAAACAGCAATCGCAATTTTAAAAGATTACAGTCTGCAGTGATGCAGGAAAAACAAAGGGGTGTCAAACTTGACGTTCAGTTCGTAAAAGACACCAGTTTTTCCATTATACGGATATAGACAACAAATTAAGCTACAAACTGAGCCTGAGTGAGATTTTAGAACTAATATTTTTCATTGTCATTGTTATATCCATGACTACAGCAATGACTCTAACAGGAAAATCTAAAATAACTGACTGGTACAATATTTGCCGTGAGGTATGTGGATCCACCGTTCATAATGAACGATGGGAGAAGACGATTGGAACAAATGATAACCCCATTGAGATCGACGAAGGTTTGCTGATCAAGGTAAATACAATCGTGGAAGAATGCTGAATGACAAAAAAACTCCTCTCTTCGAAGACAGTGATGCAGAATAATGAAACAACAGGAACCATAGAGGTAGAATTGATGAGCCATGGGTTTTGGGATTCAAACAAGGTTCAGACTGTAGATACTTTTGTGTGGGACAGCGTGACGGGAGCAGTCTAATCCTAATTATTGAGAGACAATGCGAAAATGTTGAGTGGCCCGCTTATAATAATTTAAGTGCCATAAGTTATCACCATCTGACAGTGAACCGTCATCGACATTATGTGGATCCAGTGACCGGATTACACACTCAGGCCATTGAGCAATCATGGTTAGATGCTAAAACTATGATGCTGAAAAAATGAGAGTTTTTGATACAGGGCTTTTCCAGTCACATCTTGATCATTTCTGGTGGAAGATGATGAAGCAAGACTATTTGTATCGTTCCTTAATGACCTAAGAAGTGTTTGTCGTTAAACTGGATTGTATTGATTTACCTGTGTAAATTCTTTATCATATAAAATAAGATTTTTTTTTTTTTATTTGTGTAATTCCTTTATAATGCACGAAGTGTTTTATCTCGGAAATATCTGAAAATATCTGAAAGACAAGGTAGACGGCATACTATACTAGCACCAATATCTGTATGTGTGTGTGTATATATATATATATATATATATATATATATAT
>NC_068993.1:45805873-45806176 GCF_001194135.2 Octopus bimaculoides | reverse complement strand
GATAATGGTGTGATATGCCACACACTGCGTGATCTTGGCATAGCTGGAAAACTTGGAGAGTGGTTACATGACTTTCTGAAAGATAGAAGTCAGGCAGTAGTGGCTAATGGAGCCACCTCTATGAAAACACAAATAATGAGCGGTGTCCCACAGGGCACTGTCTCGGGACCATTGCTTTTTATAGTCGCTCTCTCAGATATGCCTTCAAGTGCCCGGATAGCCACTCTTGCAAGCTACGCAGACGATACAAAAGTCTCGCAGAAAATACAGAACTCCAGTGATGTTGCACACCTGCAGCAGGAA
>NC_068993.1:45802120-45804718 GCF_001194135.2 Octopus bimaculoides | reverse complement strand
ATATATATATATATATATATATATATATATACACACGCACACATATATCTATAACTATGTGTATATATGTAGACGCGCGCACGCACAGATACGCGCACATAATCACACACACACATATATACATTCATACATATTTACAATATCTCGTCCGTTTCAGTGGCTATCGGTTTCTTTGTTCAAGACCAAATCTGCTAAATGGTTCGAGAAGCTGTCATTTAATGATTACTTGGTAATGACCGGAAGAAGGTCAACAGTTAAATGTGGTGTATGAGTTGGCTTTTGTGAAGAGGGAGAAAAAGTGAAAATATATTAAATATTTACGCAAATGTCTGTACATACATAAAATCACACACACACACACACATACACACACACAAGCATACACATATACATGCGTGTATATAAATATATGCATCTATGTATATACACACGCACATATCACACACACAAACATATATACATATAATCATATGTATTTGTATATATATATATACATGCCTGTCTTTACACGTACATAATTACAAATACACACACATGTATCTATATACAAACAAATATACATATACATACATATATATATATTTATACATATATATATATATATATAAATATATACATATAATACGTGGGTTTATGCGTGCAACAGATTGTGCATATACCTGTATATATTCGCATTGTCATGTGCATGTGTATGTCTATACGTTTAAATATACTAATATAGCCTGGTGTATAACGATGCTCACGCTAATGAATAATTGAAAACCACATATAAGATATATGTACTCTAAACAAAGGCATCCATATTGTGGGAGGTTCTGTATGATATAATGGTATATACACCCACACCCATATACATACATCGCTTTTAACCAAATCAAAATGAAAATTTATTGCCGTCATGAATCACAACACATATGCGAACACAAAACTCACGCATATACACTACACTTGCTTGCAACCACACACAAACACACACATATATATATATAAATGTGTTTAGCACAGACTCATATATTCCGTCCATCTAAATCAGCCAATCAAACCGTTTCTCTCCGTTTGTCACTGTCTTTCTTGACACTCTCTTCCACTATCTCCTTCTCCTTCTCCTTCTCCGTTAGTAGACACAACTAATGTAATTAAATAACTCCGTCCTATACAATAATGACTCAGTATATTATTACTATTATGTTCATTGTTATTGTTGTTCTTACGTCAATGATCGACGTTGGCCCAAATGTTCTGATTATATAATTCAAGCTGTTTTTATAGTGTATGTATACATGCGTGTGTGTGTGTGTGTGTGTGTGTGTGTGTAGAAGGGATATATATCTTCTAGAATAATAACTGCTGAGCTTCTTAACTGTTTCGATCCTCATGGAATACCTTCTCGCAAGATGACATTTAAGAAAAAAATCCGAATCATGCTTTTGAGAAATCTAGATCTCCCAAAGCTGTTCAATGGAACAAGGCCGATTGTTAGGCAAATTCATCCACATCTTTTGGAAACAAAACAGCCCTCATTGAACAAGATAAGGGAGAAAATGTGTTTATTCCAAGAATTTCAACGTTCCAGTAGACATGCCCTTTAAATTATAGAGACTTCAATTTCCAGTAAAAGTTACTTTTGTAATGTCAATTAACATGAGTCAATGACAATCATTGAAAAATGTTGAACTTCACCTCATGCAGCAGTGCTTTTCCCATGGCCGGATAAGTGGTGGTTGTTCCAGACCTGGAAATGGCAATAATCTCTTCATACTTACACCAAATGATAAAACCAAGAATATTGTTTATCCTGCTATTTTACAGTGATCTCCAAATGTCACAGTGTTACAAGTTTTCCAAATGTAATAATGTGTAATAGAAACCAGAGATGGTAGGATACCAAGAAATGTTTAATTATTATTTCTCTCTTCAGTTTTGGTCCGCAGGCCAAATTAGCCGTCTGCAGTAACTAGGCTAAATGTCCGAATGGAGTGCGGCTTTAAGCTAGTATATATATATATATATATATATATATATAACACTCTAACAACTAAGCTTCACGCCTTCACATCACTGCCACAAAGAAGCTATATCCTATATTCAGTTAAGATCCTACTTAAGGATGATATTTGTTTACGTGTGTAGAGATTTCGCAGGAGTCAAGACCATTTTCAGGATTTGCTGCTGAATTAGCATGAGGAACATAGGGTCCTCGTTGAGAGTTTTCCGAATTTGTACACAATCTAGGAATGCTCATAACGTTAATATTAAATTCAATTTAAAATTGTCCCATTATCACACCAGGCATCTATACAAGTGTTCCTTTCATCATTTCATTATGCAGTTCTGAATGACAACCTGTCATAAGCTAATCAAGCAAATTACACCTACGATACGTTATGTTTTCAAATTACTGTCTGTACCAAGACTATAAAATTTTGAACATAATAAACAGTTGTTATATTTGCTTTTGACAAACTAAATGTTGTAAGGAATTATACTGAAACTTCGAAGTCCCTACCAAATAAAGGAGTATGATACTCTTTTTATATTTATTGAATAATCAATCAATTGGGACTTGCCTGTTCGTAGGAACAGGCATTTATATATATA
>NC_068993.1:45800428-45801773 GCF_001194135.2 Octopus bimaculoides | reverse complement strand
ATATATATATAATATATATAAATATATACACACTCACATATATATATATATATATATATAGTAGTAGTAGTAGTAGTAGTAGTAGTAGTATTTGGTATGGATCGATTCTTTTTTGCACGTCTATAACGTATCATTTTTATAAAGTATCAATTTGACCCTTCAAATCAGAAGAGCGGATGTTAGTAGATTTGCGCAACTAATGGCATTACTTAACGTTCATATACGAATTCCCTGAAGGTTTTTAAAATTTTTTTTACTATGTATCGAAGATTCTCGTTCCTGTACCATTTACTTAAATGTTTCTCTTCCGTTTGCTAAATTCCGTACGTTATTTTACATCGGTGTACATTCTAAGTTATATATGTCTAACGTGTAAAACTTGTAGGAGGTGTTCTCGTAACATAAATAAACTGGCTGAAGAATATCTCTTGAGAGGCGTTCTACATATTAAATTCAATTGCAGTTAGGATCTCGGTATGTAGTATACGGAATTCAACAGAAACAGAGAAATACGAATACTTAAGGATATTCATGCAATTAATATCTAAATATCTGTAGGGACAAAGGGATGCCTAATATATATGTATATAATATATCGGCGCAGGCGTAGCTGGGAGGTAGGAAGCTTGCTTCCCATCAACATGGTTCTAGATTCAGTCCCACTGCCTGGCACCTTTAGCAAGTGTCCTCTAGCAAATCCTCGGGTCGACTCGAGGCTATAGTAGAGGACACCACGGTATAGAACATGCGTGTGTGTGGGGAGCTGTTGTTGTCCTCTACCACCGCTTGATAGTTGGTGGTGGTGCATTTAACTCCCCGTCCGATATCAGTTCGGCAAAGACACCGATAGAATAAGTACCGGGTTTTTATTAAAGATAAGCTGTATTGTCAATTCAGTCGACTAAAAATTCTTCAAGGCGGTGCCTCAGGAAAGCTACAGCCTACAAATATATCATATATGTGTGTGTCTGTGTGTGTGTCTATATATGCAGCCTAATGATAAATATATATATTATACATATATATGTGTGTGTATCTGTGCATGTGTGCGTCTATGTATGTGTATGTTTTGTATGTGTGTGTGTGTGTGTGCATGTGTGTGTGTGCATGTGTGTGTGCATGTGCGTGTGTATGTATATATCTGCAGCCTAATGACTGAAATAAATATATATATGATATATATATATATATATGTGTGTGTACGCTTGTATGTGAGTGTTTGCTTGTATGTGTGTGTATACGAGTTGTAAGTGGGAGCATGTGTGCGTGTATGTGCGAGTGTGTGAGAGGGTGTGTGCATGCGTGTGTGTGTATATGTATGTGCAACCTGATGACTGAAACAAAT
>NC_068993.1:45797876-45800155 GCF_001194135.2 Octopus bimaculoides | reverse complement strand
AGATAGATAGATAGATAGATAGATAGATAGATAGATAGATAGATAGATAGATAGATAGATAGATAGATAGAAATAAAGAAAGATAGATAGATAGATAGACAGACATACAGACAGACATACAGACAGACAGACAGATAGGTAGACAAATAGATAGATAGATAGATAGATAGATAGATAGATAGATGCATGTGTGTGTGTCTCTGTGTGTGTGTGTGTCTGTGTGCGTGTGTGTGTGTGTGTGTGTCTGTGTGTGTGTGTGTGTTCATTTTGGATTTTGAATTTGGTTAGTGGTATAGACAACTGATGAAACTGCGTAGGATTTGCAGTTACATATGCATACAGAGTATAAAGCCCACTATTGCTCTGCAGTCGATATAGAGGTCGAATACTGATAGCTTCAATTGGTAATTGATCGTTATCGCTACTTGGAGTCTGAAGAATTCTCTGAATCCACAATGAAGGGTGAAGCAGTCACGAACAAGGCAATTTTTTGCCTGTTCCTTCTTCTTTATTTAATATTGTGATGTGATGGCAACAACCTTTTGATAGAAACACGTAACAGAGAACAGAATGAAGAATATATATATTCCGGTTTACTTGGAAGAAGACTTTTTCTTTTTGTAATCTATAATTTGTACTCCTACTTGTGTTTATTTGGCTTTCTATATATATATATATATATCCATGCATATATACATATATAAATATATATCAATGTGTATATATATATATATATATATATATATATATATATATACACACACATATGCATACATACTACCTAAATACCAATCTTGAAAAATTAGGTTTCTCAACACCAGAAAGGAGGGAGATGATCCGAAGACAACAGATCCAATTCATCACTGGAAATGTAAAAATCTGTGAAACTTTCCAGAAGTTTATCATTTAAGTATATATAAGCATGTCTAGATATGCAAGTATATACATGAGAATACATACATAAACCAAAACACACGCATATCCAAGTATACATACATACCTACATACATACAAATAAAAATATTCTGTTGTTGGTGTTGAAATCTCAACGAAGGAGCCGTAAATCTACGTTAGAAACCGACTCTTTTTCTATTGGCAAGAAATCTTGAAATAAAACTGAACTATAACATATGTACAAAAATACCCACTTGATGCTGTTGGAATTCCAATGATGATATATATATATATACGATTTTATTGTTATTTCTAGCAGCTCGAATTACCAGGTGCAGATTTCTCTATTGGCCTGTAGAGATCGATAGTATTGTAATTATGTTTAGATAGTGCTTTCATCAATCACATGACCAATTAATTCGGCTATTATTAACTGGAATTTATTAATTGTTCTTCGCTGATATAAGTGTGTTCTTTCTATCAACTAAAATCTTTCAAATGTTACGCTATATCGTTCTGTGGGGTCAACAAAGCATTATTGGATTCAAATAGAGTCAGTCTACTGGTAAATTAGATGAATATATCAATTCAATTTATCATTTCTTTTGAAATAAGTTTCCATGAAATACAAGAACAGTTTCAAAAGTAAAACAGAAATGTTTATTAATGAATATAATTTTTCGATCGCCAAATTACATTCCTGTAGGTTGGACTGAGTAGAACTTCAGTTTTCCGAATAAAAGCTGTACCACAAGAACCCCATCTCGGGCTAACCATCAATTATATTTTATATGTGTGTCGTCAAATATCCACTAAACCTTGTCTTATGTTTTACCTTCTACTTGTTTCAGAGGTTGGACATCGACCATCCAGTGGGGCATCACCTTGAAAGGTGATCCAGTACTTATTTTTAATTAAGGTAGTTATTTTATAGGTATTATTTGAGGAATCTTTCAATTACGAGGACGTAAAGAGGGCAATACTGGTTTGGTTTTAGAGCAATAAGTGGAAGTACTAAGAAACAGAGATACAAGCATCGAAAAACACAAACGCGTACATACAGACATGCATATAAACATACACTCATGTACATATAAATATATGTATTTATGAGCTTGATATTATACCTATAATTACTGTTTCCTCTCGAAAGATCTTAAATGACTTTTAAGCCTTGAAATGCGCTTGAATAGCTGATCACATATGCTACAGCAATGTCTTATTTCAGCATCAATATTGGCTCCACTTTCCGCGTCTTTCATGAATGTTAAAGTACCACTTCAATCCTCGCATGACAGACATTGCATCGAAGTAGTCTTAGTTAGTTAGATAGATAGTCATCAATATACATACATATATATATATATATATGTATATATATATAT
>NC_068993.1:45793116-45797094 GCF_001194135.2 Octopus bimaculoides | reverse complement strand
ATATATACTATAACAGACCATAACAGAGAAAGTTGTCATGGTGATACCAGCTCAGAGGCCTACACAAAGTTGCAGAAAGTGTATGGAGAGAAGGGTATGAGTGGTTCAGGCGTTTCCAAGATGGCCGAAAACGTGTCGGTAATGACGAACGTTGTGGGAAAGCCACAACCAGCAGAGCTGAGAAAAACATTGTAGATGTACGTGCAGCTGCGAGAGGAAATCATCGAATCACCATCCGTGAGTTATCAGAGGATGTGTAGATTAATTAGATAATCAGTCCATTATCACTGAAAATTGGGTATCAGACGCGTGTCTGCCAAGTCTGTGCCAAAACTGCTTTCAGCTGACGGAAATGACACTCGGGTTTCAGTTACACAAGATCTCCTTGACTGTGCTGAGTACGATGAAAACTTTTTCAACCTTGGCGTAGGCCTCTGAGCAGGTATCGCCAAGCTTTTGCCAAATTTGATGCATGCTCAATGCTACGAGCATACGCTACACACCTTACTTTCAAGCACTGCTGTAAATAGCGGAAGTGAGCTCAAACGTTAAAACTTTGTGTGCAAGCACAGCAGAGTTTAAGGTCAATCTGTGCTGAGCAGCTTTACTCTGGATGCTTTAGCTCCGTTACTATGCCCACAGCCCGGATACTTATTGATCAAATATATATATATATATATATATACGAGAGATTTCCATACAGATTGTAGGTATTGGTCTATCTAGGTATTGGTTTGTTCAAAGTTCGAGAAGACATTTACATAAGGTACCGTCCTACGGGGACAGAACCCAAAACGTCGTGTTAGCAAAGCAAGCTTCTTAACTCTCAACAATGCCTGTCACTTTATGAAAAATATGAAAGCTATACATCCCCAATTAACAACAGACAAACACGCCTACATGCACCATTATCGCACACTTAGGCACACGCATACAGTATTATAATCTTATACGCAACAGAGCGTTAATTTGAAAATCTAAGATGAATTGAAAATAGTTATGCACGCTATATTGTGAATAAATATTTATTAATAACTTAATTAACCCACCGAGAAATGCCGGATATGCAAATTAGTCTACCTATTAGTGCTAAGTTCTAATTTGACATGAATGTATAAAGCGGTTTGTTAGATATTTCATCGTAGGCAGACCGATACGTACTTGGTTTCTGTTGAATGGTCAACAAATTCGTACATAAAACAAAAATATATCAAACTAGCCGAATGTTCCACATCGACGGCCTTGTATACATCTATCCCTCTCTCACTTTGTCAATCTGTACGTATGCATACACAAACACACACACATACATATATATACATATATATATATATATATATATATATATATATACTCACACACACATATATATATATATATATATATATATATATATATATATATATATAGTGATTTATACAATAATGCATTAATGACAAAATAAGAGGAATTACGTAATCGTGTTCATTGGCTTATATATGTTTATCTTATTTGAAATCACGCAGTCGTTTGTGTGCGCAATGCCGTATAGCAGCCACAATAATAAGTTAATGGATGTGATTATGTATCTGGTTCTATTGTCATTTATGTATTAATTAGAATTATGATTTCGAGAATTCTAAAACTCTTCTGAATTAAAAAGTGTAGTATTAATTTTGATTTTCCTCTGACCTTCATCCTTTCATAATTAAATAAAATATATCGGACCAACTTCAGAACTGATGTTTGCTTATGTTTATATATAGAGCCGGTAAAATAAAGTACCCGCCAAGTACTGGGGTAGATGGAATTTTCTAATCACTTTGCATGAACATATCTTCCTTGTGACTAAGCGAAAAACTGTTATAATATTGCCTTCTTTATATTATTACACGTAGAATATGTCACATATTTCAAGTGATTAGATTGCTGCTGTTTCGTAACGAGGGGTCGTCCTTCGTCGAGTAATGCTATTGCGTTCGTGATTATTTAATCGTTTTTTTTTCTTTCTTGTTTATTAATATATTTATTTATTTGGTGGAGAAAATGTACCTAGAACATGGCTGTTAGATCAATAAACCTCCCCAGTTTCTTTAAAGACAAGCGCTCGCAATTATGTCAAGTTTTTCAGCCATGGAACCACCTGATTCAGCTGTCTCTGAATTTCATCCCACTGGTGTCCAATTGGGTTCAAATCCGGACTGAGAGCCGGCTAAGGAATGGTTCTGATGTTGTGCTGACGCAGCGAGTCTATGGTGATGCTAGCCGTGTGTGAGGGAGCATTTTCCTGTTGGAACACAGGGCTATGGTGACGCACGAAGAAGCGCGTGATGTGAGGTCTTAGGATCTGGTCAATGTAGCACTGTGCTGTGATGCCATTCCCTCTGCCTGCACCAACATTTTGGAATACGTGGGCCCAATTCTCTGATACTTTGGCCACCCCATGCGTCTCTCTCCATGACACACGTGTCACTGTTGCGTTCACCCCCTCCCACTCCACACCTTCAATCTGTCATCCGAAGTGGAAACGCAGTACCGGCTGTCGTCAGAGAAGACTATCGACCTCCATTGTTGATGCCGCCAATGTCGGTGCTATGTGGCCCACTTTAATCGTACCGGACGTTGACTGGCGGTGAGGACAGGCCCTCGAGTAGGATGAGGGTAACGCATGTTGCTGGCAGCCAGTCGTCGCTGATGGGTCGCTATCCAGTGCCAATTGACTCGCGAGCTGTCGTGCTGGCTGGTCTGAAGCGATGATAGAAGTGTTGCAGATGGATGAAGCGATCCTGCCTGCTTGTGGTCACCCGGGATCACACGGTCTGCAATGATGTTGTGCTGCTGCAGGCGATAGATGGTGGTAACATGGATATTGTAAGCTTTTGCAACAATCAAGGCACGTTGCCCTGCTTGCAATTGGCCGATGGCTTGTTCTCTCTGCGCTGCTGACAATCGGATCATACCTGATTTCATGACAACTGTTTGGGACTCCCGCCGACGGCATTCACTGCAGCTGCGTTTTGGCGTCTCGCTTCAGGAAAAGTTGAAAGGTTACCTGCAATTTGGGTCTCAGCCATAAACCAGCATGTCTTGGAATATTTAGTCACATCCCCGAAATAAATTTTCAGATTTACCGCATAAAATGACATTTCAAAACATCGCGTTTCCTTTGCGGTTCAGTGTATATTAATTATTAACGAATTCTGGTATTCTAAAGATGAAAAATATGTTATGAGGGAAAACTGGCTGCTCTGTCTGTCAAAATAAAACAATATGTAGTAGCTTTTAGTAGCGGTTATACAGTGACGTAATTATAAAACCGTAACCCTTCCAACGAGTACTGAACTCACACCGTGGTACGAGCTTCATAAAAGTTTACCTCTAGTTTCATCACACACAAGAACATGTTATTTCACCGGTGCGATTCAAATTTGACAACTGTTGAAAAACATTACAGCAATTACTTGACTGGAAATTTAAAACAAACATAGCGCATTTCTTTAGTGTTATCAAAGAGGAAACTAATTTGATTTCGATAGAGAAGCGGTGCAAATATTGTATGTATTGATTTCTGAACGTTTACCCAGGGGAATGGTAAATCTTCTGATGAATAGTTTACGAACAAATGATGGCTTACTTTGGAAAGAACATTGAGATAATGGAACGAAGGCGTGGAGAGAAAGGGGAATTAAAGGAGTAATGATATTGGGATAATAAATGATTCTTTTGTGTACAATACTACAGGATAAAATGATCCATTTATATACACATAAAATGCAGAAAACATGCCTAGAATCACAGAAATTGCATACATTGATAGATACGTATTAACAGGTGAGGGCATACACATATAAATATATGCATCTATTTCACACGAAATATACAGACTCATGTATGCATTGCTGACACACAAGAAATGAGTGCGAACATGTGCAAAGCAATTCACACATTTATACAGATATATGTATATATATATGTATATATATATATATATATATATAT
>NC_068993.1:45791346-45792915 GCF_001194135.2 Octopus bimaculoides | reverse complement strand
TATATATACATATACACACACACACACACATATATATATATATATATATATATGATTGCTCATTCATTCTATATAAATAGAGAGAAAGGGAGAGAGAAACGAAGGGAGTCTGACAAATGGACAGACAGACAGATAGATAGATAGATAGATAGATAGATAGATAGATAGATAGATAGATAGATAGATAAACAGAATCGTACAGACAGATAGGTTGTGAAAGAGGAAAATACTGCTTCAAGCTAAACACCTTCTCTTGTAAGTTACATATATATGCATTGTCAACGACACACTCATACAGACGTAGACACCACACGTACGTAAACACAGACAGGGTAGAAGATTTGCTCTGCATTCCATCATACTTGTAGATGTTTTTTTTGTGTGTGTGTCATTTATGTATAACAGTTTATCCATTAAACACTAGACTTAATCAATATTCATAATACAGAGATTTTTCTCATAATCATTGAGTTCCCATGTTAGATAACGCTCTAATACAGCAATCATTATCAACTGCCGAGTGAGAGGCTACGAAGTAGTGTGGAAACCTCATGTGATTTGATACCTCTCTCGTTTCATCACGTGAAACTTGTATAAGTGTAAATTGATAGATGAGACGATGGAATGACATGTTTCATGTAACTTGTTCCACGATCGTTCGCCATGTATGTGGTTCGGGTCATACGATAAAAACTGTTCTCTTTACAATACGTACAAGGCAAGGTGTCCGTTAAATCATCAAACGTTGAATTCAGTATCATGTAGCAATTGCTTTATATCAATTATCTTTTTCTACTTTCAGTCGTTGGACTGCAGCCATACAGGAGCAAGGTATTGGAGTCCTTTTGTTTATTTAGTTGCAGAAATCTACATTTTTTTTTTAATCCTTGTACTTATTCTGTCGTTTTATTTCTCCGAAACGTTAGTTTAAGGTGAAGTAAGTAAGCCAGCGTCGAATGTTAAGCGGTGGAGGAAATAAACATTGGCACAAAGATAGCTCGAAACTGAATCAATCTCGCGATCCTGTTACCTGCTAGAGGGAGGTAGGGGTTCACTCCCCACCCCTAACAATATATATTGTATATAAAGGGTGCAGAGTCACACTGATAACCAGCTGGCAGGGAACCTGAACGGAGTTGAACCAGTAATAACATGGAACAGCCATTTTGATGTGGCAACTAACTTTACTTTTTAGCATAATTACTACTCTAATCTCTTCTTGAGATTTTACAACTAGCTATTCTGCTTGTTGCAAATCAGTGACAGAAGGTCGCTTTGATTACAATATATTGTTGGCTGAAACGGACTCTGGCTATCGCTCTGGCGGACAGGTGCTCGCGACTGCAGGTGAGCCAAATAGCTCGAAGCTAAGTCATTCTCGCGATCCTGTTACCTGCTGGATGGTTCGCCCCACTTCTAACAATATATATGGTATATAAAGGGTGCAGAGTCATAGAGATAAGTAACTGACTGAGAATCTGCCTGGGGTTAAACTAGTAGTAACATGGAACAGCCACTTTGATGTGGTGACTGACTTTACTTTGTATATATATATAAGATCGGAAGAGC
>NC_068993.1:45780529-45790776 GCF_001194135.2 Octopus bimaculoides | reverse complement strand
ATATATATATATATACATATTCATTTCACATATATATGTGCTACATTTGTCCCAGGACTAAAAGATTATAAGAAAACTAGGAATGTACAGTAACGTGAAGGCATTTGATAAAAGAATAAAATAGCTGCGTAATATGTGTCTCGAATAGGAAAGTAATTCTGCACGAAATCGAGTTAACAGTCACCATGTTCACGTACCTGTATATTTAGTCGTAATGGCACATTTTGGAAGTAGTGTTTCCGGACTTAAGGTTTACCAAATTCTGTATTGGTATGTGTGAATTCACTTTCAATGACATTAGTCAGTGAACGCTACAGATTTAACTAGCGATATATTGCAATTAAAAGATAGTGGTGACATTATGGTCAATTTTAATGTGTAGTAAGTAATATATAAACGGAAGTATCTTTTGTTAGCCCTATAACAATACATATAATAAATGCTATTTAAAAGATATTGTTCATCCATTAAACAAACGAAGCAAATTATGTCTAAAAACAAATTTTAATGAGCAATCTTCAAAGTAATAATAGAAAGCGACAGAGAAGCCGGACGTAAATTTGCCTTACAATTAATCGCCGTCGCGGATAATTGCTTCCGGAACTCTATAGGCTATTTTCTCACCAGTGCTGTATCAACGCTGTATGTCGCTAATACGTCTACCAATCACTTCTATTGATTTGAGGTATGTAACAATGTAACATTAAGTAACAGGAAATCAGATAGCTCAATTAATTTGTTAATTTATTAATTAATCAATAATAATAATAATAATAATTTTGACACGGTACCAGCAATTTCGGGGGAGGAGTTCAATTGATTACATGGTCTCCAGTACTCAACTGGTACATATTTGATCGACCCCGACAGGATGAAATGCAGAGACAACCTCGGCGGCATTTGAATTCCGGCGCGGCGAAGGAGAAGAAGAAGAAGAAGAAGAAGAAGAAGAAGAAGAAGAAGAAGAAGAAGAAGAAGAAGAAGAAGAAGAAGAAGGGCAACAACAAGAACAACAACAGTGATAATAATAATAATATAGTGTGTGACTGGTACTTAATTTCTCGACCCCGAAAGGATGAAAGGCAAAGTCGACCCCGGCGGCATTTGGACTCAGAAAACGAAGACAGACGAAAGACCGTTAAGCATTTCGCCCGGCATGCTATCGACTCTGCCAGTTCACCGCCATAATAATAATAATAATAATAATAATAATAATAATAATAATAATAATAGTAGTAGTAGTAGTAGTAGTAGTAATGATAACAGTTTCAATTTTTGGCACCAGGCCACACTGCCTCCTGTACTTCTGTTTGTTTGTTATCGATATCTTCGAAAGGAAGAAATTACAGTTGAGGTCGGCAGGATTTGAGCCCAGGACGGGATGAACCAGGAGAAATATTACATAGTATTTATTACCGACGTTACACTAAATTTGCTGGTACAAAAACTGCGTGCGCAATTTATATTTGGGCTTAGTGTGATGAAAATCACACGTGTCCTTCTTTCAATTTACAATTCATTTCATGGGAATTAACACACCATGCTAATCTTATTATTATCACACGTCAGTTAATACTTCAGATTGTATAGAAATAAATAATGATGTTGCAAGTTTTAGGTGTATAAATGACGAGTAAAGAAAAATATATCCGCTGGAAAACAATTCTTGTTATATACAGGAAGAGTGACACTTAACAGAATGGTAATTCTCTGAAAACCTGAGAGTGAAATGTGTTACAAGAATCAAGATTGAAGACATGCGTGTTTTTACAAGCAAAGATATATACAGACATAGATAATAGTCTCTCTTTTAGTCTTTACTTTTTTACTTGTTTCAGTCATTTGACTTTGCCATGCTGGAGCACCGCCTTTAGTCGAACAAATCGACCCCAGGACTTATTCTTTGTAAGCCTAGTACTTATTATATCAGTCTCTTTTACCGAACCTCTAAGTGACGGGGACATAAACACACCAGCATCGGTTGTCAAGCAATGTGAGAGGGACAAACACAGACACACAAACACACACATAAATATACATATATACGACGGGCTTCTTTTCAGTTTCCGTCTACCAGGCTTTGATCGGCCTGGGGGCATGGTAGAAGAAACTCGCCACAGAGGGCACACTGTGGGATTGAACCCAGTACCATGTCGGTGGAAAACAAAGTTCTTTCTACTCACCCTTTCATTTCTGTCACATGAGTGAATGTAGTTCCCATGACCTTTTCAGGCCTAACTCCCGACAAGTAAAACTGAAAAGAAATGATACACCTACCGAACATTTGCAAGTGAAATTCTCAAGAAATACCTCGCATTCGAACATTTGAAACAAGATTTATAGCAGTAAAGTCCTCCAATGAATTCGGAAGTTTTTGTCTTCGTATATGTTTACGATTGTGAGAGTAAGAAAAAGTGAGAAAGGGAGAGAGAGAGTGAGAGAGAGAGAGAGAGAGAGAGAGAGTGAGAGAGAGAGAGAGAGAGTGAGAAAGAGCGTGTGTGCGTGTGTGTGTATGTGCGCGTGTGTTTTTGTGTGTGTGTGAGCGTGTGTATGTGAGTTAGCGAGAGTGCTTGTGCGCGTGTTTGTGTGGAGGGCAAAGAACCATTAGCGTTATTATACTTGTGTATTCAATGCATTGTAAGTTCATGTATTCAGTAGACTGAAAGATGAGGAAAATGATGACAAGGATATTTAATATACAGTCAGGGATGATGGATGTGAGCAGTTGTATGAAATCATCTTGATGAGAGAAATAAACCTTAACAATGTAAAGAGATAGACGTAAATCTCCGTAGGTTATTTACCTACTTAAAAAACGGATGTTTCAGTAAACTTGATGATATATTTGTGAGTTTCGCTATAACTATAACAAATCTTTATGAACCTGTGCTATAATAAATATATTAAAAAATGCTTTAATAAAACAGAATTATGAGACAACCGTAATTTAAAAACTACCTTTTTGACGTGTTGTGTGTTTTCTTATTGCGTGTATGCGTTTGTTTATGTGCATGTGCGTGTGTGCGTGTTGTGTTAATAGTTTTAATACATGTGTGTACTAAAAGAAGCGGAAATTATGTGGACCATGAAGAATATATAATTTTATTGTCTAAACTTATATATATATATATATATATATAGTTCGAGTTGTCCAAGCCTGACTGTTTCTTAGCCTCCGCTCTCCTACTCTTGTATTCACGAGCAAGCGCACACAGACCTTTTGCATTCTGCATTCAGGAAACACCCAACTCCAATGGTGGAGTGCCATTTGTCAGGAATACTAGAATAGTTGGTATTCACACTATTTACATTGCCGGCACTCACACTACGCGGAGCTCGGATAAACCTGGGCACTCGAACTAGGTATACTCGAACAATTGAAGATGATCGGAATTAGAGCACAGTCAGGTTTGTGAATATGAATACCTTCTCATGTTTCGATCATATACACCTTTCCTAAGTATTTAAAACAATACACACACACACACACACATATATATATATGGAATTACAGAAAACTGAATATCGTAAATATCTTTCTGTCAAATTGAAAAATTATTTAATTTTCTCTTACAGCTTTTTCTTTCGATTTTATGCGTATTTAAGTATTTAACATGCCACTCATACAATTTTATTTTACCTGAAAACATGTAAGAAAATATTTCAGAATTATCTCAGTGTAGAATACAGATGCATCCTATTCAAGGCATGAAAACGAACACTTTCATTGCGTTAGTTCCTCCACGTTTGAACGCATCCTTAAGCGTATATTGGGAATCCATATACTTTAGCACTGGGTATTGATTATACACGTATATCGGTGTAAGTAGGGTGAATGGCAAACAGGAAATTGAAAGTCATACTAAAGGCAGATTGTTGGAACCTTATTGAAACTTAAAAATATTAACATGCCTCTGCCTATTGAATTAAAGTTACTTTTCTTGCCATCATTGTTGTTGTTGCAGCTGTTGAACTATATCACTTAGGAATATTCTAAAGTTGTGTCAGATAAAATCGACGTAAACTTGCATACCCAGTTGCCAACATTCATTTGGGTTTCATCTATGTGCAGCTTATTGTTTTATTTCTGAACCGGAGGAAGGGCGGCAACTTTATTCGTTCCCTGGTATTTCCTGACTGTTGAACAAAGAGAGGTAATTAACTACAGACTGGTTTTCTGAATGCTACCAATGGAGTGGACACATTTGAGGGCCTTCAAGTATTATTTGGGGAGGTGAAACATTGAGGTGAAACATTGATGAAGAACAGGAAATTAGTTCCTCCCACTTTCAGTCCACAAAAATTCTCAGTAAAGATTTAGTCAAGTTGTGGATATGATATGGCAGGAGATACTAGCTTAAGACACTGGTCACTGATGTCAACCCAGAACCAGAAGTTATAAATCTAACTTTGTTCGCTACATAGATATATTTGCACCAGTTATTTTGTGAAATTCGTATTAAAATACAATAATGCATGACAACGACAAAGGGCATTGTGAGAGAACAAATTCATTAATCTCCTTGCTAACAATCATTGTTTTAACAAAAGCAACGATTTACTGTTGTAAGCAGTTATTGATGTTGATGGTAACGGTGGTAGTGGCGTTATTAATGACGTTTAGCCCCAAGCCAACCTTCATCCAGATGATGTATGATTAAGTATATTCTTGTTGTGATCCTTTTGTCATTTTGTATATCAAGGACAATATTTTCTAATATGTATTTTCCATCGCATTTTGAGGAAACCTTACTTTTATTTCTACAGGTCGATCCATAATATAGAGTCCTCTTCGTCGGATGGCCAATTGTATAGTGATGTGAAGCACTGTGCTCAATTCCTCCTGATCTACCTATGCTTTCGTCGTCGTCGTTGTTGTTGTTTTTGTTATTTATCTCTTGCGTCTGTTTATGTGTCTAATACTCTTATTGTTATCGTGTCCTTCCCCCTCTGAGACGGCTTGGGGTCTTTTGAGGCACTTATGCTACTATTTCCTGCCGGTAGAGCAATCATGTAAAGACTTCTTTTCAAGAAGTGTTAGGGAACACACACACACACACACACACACACACACACACACACACACACACACACACACACACACACATACACACAAACTACCGCCTCTTGCTTCAAAATAAATGATGGAATTTCACAAAGTAATTACTACACATCAAGTGATTGCATTGTCTGTGTAGAAGGGTTCTTGTCTTTGTTTGTCTCTGTTAGACAAAAGGTTATATTCGGAACATCATTATTTTCTTTCAGCTGTTTTACGTCAACTTAACCAGATTTACGGATTTCACTTAATTATTAGCTTTGTCGACGCAGAGCAAGACTAATTCCCTCTGAATTTGCTATTTTTATTTATAAACAATGTTAATCTATCATTAGCTTCCTCTGACTAGTATCTGAATTAACTTAGAGGAATTATATTTCTATCCAAGGCTTCTAGATTCCGTGAAATAGGTACCTGAAATATATGGAGAGTCTGAATCTTTCGACTGTAACTTCCTTTATACACAGATATACCGTATGTGGTGCTATAAAATATGCTGAAGTATATTAGACACCTACTAATCTCAGAAACATATTCAGGGAAAATGCTTCAGAGCTTTAAGTCATGTAATACATATTCATCGTAAAGGTGGCGAACTGGTAGAATCGTTAGTAAGCCGATCAAAATGCTTAACGGCATTTGGTCTGTCTTTACGTTCTCATATCAAATTCTGCCGAAGTCGACTTTGCCTTTCGGTATCGATGAAATAAGTACAAAATGAGCACTGAGGTCGATGTAATCAACTCCCCGATCCCTGAATTTGCTAACCTTGTTCCAAAATTTGAAATCAATATAGAGCCATCTAGCTTTGCATATAAGGCCGGAGGTGATTTGTGGGGGGGGGGGGTATCTTTTTGTTTATTTTTGTTTCTTTTTTCATTTTGAAAATATTGTCTTATACAACATCAAATTCAGTACCAATATTTAACAATCTTATATACAGTAGTAATATAGCCTGTATTATATATTATGTTCGCCATATACCGGCCATAATTTCTGTGCAGTAATGGCAGTTTAGTGGAGCTGGGTGTTTAATATGTTGTATTACCATAGTGAAATTACAGCGTCTGTGACACTACTCGCGCCTTTGATTCTTCTTATCTCCGACAGATATCTTATTGATTAAGGCACATACATAGATGTGGACATTTAATTTAGCAGACGAACACGTGATTATACGTATGTCCTAACAACCCATTTAGCATGTCTATATATACAATTCCGTCATTTATTTTACAGTAACACTCAACATTTGGCCATTTTCCAACCAGTATGTTGTTTTTATGTTTTCTATGACTTCCCGATCGTATAATAGGGACGAATTTTATACAATAAGACAATAATATTGTCAGATTTTGTGTCGTTAAATGGTCGTAGTGTCGTGAAGAATCACATCAAACCACTTATAAATCAGCGAACAAGTGACAGCTGCCATATTAGATTTCGCGAATGATATCAATCCAAATAGAATAAAGCAAATAGCAAGGAATGATTGATGGTAATTGTGTTAGAAAGTAGCATCTACAGCTAGATACAGAATGCTTGAGTGAATACGTTGTAGATCGATTCCCCTCCTGGGACATGATCATGATTTCAAAACCACTACTGGTATTACATTTTCTATTAAAATATTTTCACAGTCAATTTCTTTGGGTCTTTCACTGAAAACGGGTATCAAATCTTTGAATAAGTCAATAAGATTTCACACCCATTGATACCATATCTATGATCAAATAAGATCAAGTAACTCAATCTTGTTTTCAGCAAATAAATCAATATACGTTACTAATTTATTACCCACTTTTTCTTGTCTATTTGCTCTTTAGATTTATGTTGGCAAAAATAAGTTGTAAGCTACAAGCTGTAAGCTGCTTATCTAGTTAGGTGTTACTTGTATCAAGCTAATTGGGAGAATATAATTTCTATAAAAGCTATCAATATTTTGTTGATATTTAAGGGCATAAGAGTTAATACGTCGGAGAAGAAGTCGTTACAGCATTCCTTCCGGCTTTTACCGTTTCAAGTTCAAATCCCGCTGCCGTCAGCTTTGCATTTCTCTCTTTCATGCTTAATAAAATAAAGCATTCGAGATAAACTATTTTCATCACCCAAATTTCAGGCCTTCTCTCTGTGGTGCAAGTAATTAGAGGTTAATGGATTGCCAGAATCAGTAGAATACCTGGTGGTATTTCAATACTTTACGTTCCGAATTTACATCCCGCCGAGGTCATCTTTACCTTCTCTTCTTTTTGCAGTCGATAAAATGAAGTACGAATCAAGTTGTAGGGTCGAAATTATCGTCTAACCCACTCGCCACAAAAGGCTAGGCTTGTCCCTAAATTACATGTATATATTATTAATATTACTCGATTTGCCACTCCATCAAAAAAAAAGTTGCCGGCCAAGTGAAAAAATTGGTAACTATATTTGTTTCATAATTTATCACAAGATTAGCAAGTTCGGGGCAATTTGATTACGTCAACTCCAGTACTCAACTAGTACTTATTTTATCGACCCCTAACGAATAAAAGGCAGGGTCGACCTCGGCGCAATTTGAACTCAGTGTGTAAAGAAGCACGATATGCCGCTAGTAATTTTGAACGGCATGCTGACGACTCTGTCTGTCAACTCTCTGCCTTCAAATTGGAAACTATTACATTAAATGATGTACACAGAATGAAGTAACGTGTCTGGCATGTAAAAACAGCGGCTTGGTTTCGATTCAAAACTGACGTGAGTTAATTCCCCTTTACAAGTCCGGCGACCTTTGCTAAAATATTTTCACGAACGTTACAAAATTTTAAAGATGCTATTCTGTAAATTTGACGACTTTTGTGACGAGACAAGTAATCAATATTATTTATAAAACACTTTCCAATCGTTGTGGACAGGAAATTGCATTTAGTTTTCCTAAAATTTCTAATGAATTCACACGCCAATCAATGTTGCTAAGGCAGACTCTGTTTTTATGACAAATTGATTGCTTTCGGTCGAACAGTTCCAAAATGAAATGGTAATTAAAACTGTGAATTTTAGCGAACTGCCTGTATGTAGATTTGTTCGGTGTAGACACGCAAATGATGCTAGTAGTAGTAGTAGTATTAGTAGTAGTAGTAGTAGTAATAGTAGTAGTAGTAGTAGTAGTAGTAGTAGTAGTAGTAATAGTAGTAGTAGTAGTAGTAGTAGTAGTAGTAGTAGTAGTAGTAGTAGTTGTAGCAGCAGCAGTAGTAGTAGTAGTAGTAGATGTCAGTGATGATGTCAAATATGATGATGATGATGATGATGATGATGATGATGATGATGATGATGATGATGATGATGATGATGATGATGATGAGGATCTTGCTGCTGATGTGTTGGTTGATGTTTTAGCAATTGTCTTTTGATTACACCCTAGAGTATTATTTTATTGTTTGTTATGTTTTTTTTTTGTTTTTTTTTTCTATTTTGTAAGGACGGAAATATTTCCATTTAATTGAAGTGGAACGATATGAAAAATCAAGACCGGATCCGTGAACATTTCATCCTAATCACTGAAGTAACGACATCATATACTGTTAGAATATTAGGTCTACCGAAAATATTGTTTTCTATTATAGGTTCAAGGCGTGATATTTGGGGGTAAGGGATTTAGTCGGTTTCAAATTTTGGCACAAGGCCAGCAAGTTTAGTCGATTACAATCCGCCTCAGTGCTCAATTGACATTTACTTCATCGACTCGAATGGAGGAAATGTAAAGTCGACAACGGCGAAATTTGAACTCAAAATATAAAAACAGACGAAATGCCGTTAAACATTTCGCGCTGCGTGACAGCACTTTTATCAGCCCGCCTCCTTAAATGTATAGATAACATTGATTTCAAGTTTTGGCACAAGGACATCAATTTCGGGGTAGGTGACAAGGTGATTACATCGCCCCCAGCACTTAATTGCTACTTATTATAGGCAAATCGACCTCTGCGGAATTTGAACTCAGAACCTGAAAACGAACTAAATGCAGCTATGCACTATGCCCGGCGTGTTAACGATTTTGCCTGCTCGCCGCCTTAAGTCTGCAGAAGTTATTGGTTGCGTAAATAACTGGTTTCACTAATGATTCATCAATGAATTTTATCAAAAGTATCAGGGCAAAATTAGCTGAAGCGTCAAATCTGACGACCTCTTGCAATGCCTATGACAACAAATCGCTTTAGCAATCTTTTGCGGCAATTTTTTTCATATGCATGTGCTACGGGATTACTGACGCTCCCACCTGCAATGAATATAAGTGATAACGAAACTAAATACATGTATATAGATGTAGACATTGCTCTCTGATTAAGAAATCTGCTTTCAAGTCACCTAGTTTCTGGTGTAATTGCATTGCGTAGCATCTTAGGCAAGTATCTTCTATTTTAGCACAGGGCTGGTCGATGCTCTGTGAGCGAATTTGATAGACGAAAACTCTTGGAAGTTTTCAGTATATGTGTGTGAATATGTGTATGCGTGTGTACATATATGGATAGACAGACAGACAAATAAATATGTTTGTATGTTTGTATACCGTTGTGCTTACACTCCATCTGCTTGACAAGCAATTTTGTCCCTTTAAACTAGCGGTTAGACAATAGCGAGGGAAAAGTAAGTCTCAAATTTTAAAGCAAATATGTGCACGCGCCGATTTCTGTTTTCGACAAAACTCTTCAAGGTGATATCACAATATGACCGCTGTCTATGGATTGAGACATGTAAAATATAAACGATTTACGAGTGCGCATATGATTGTGTATATGAAAACGCGTTTGTGTACATATATGTATGTAGATATTTATATATATGTGAAATATCAAACCAGAGTTATTAGTGAGGGATTATCAATACGGGAAAAATATTCTAGCAGCTCTTTAACAATATTTTTTAAATTAGTAAACAACTCCGCATATTTTCATGGCAATGTCCGAGGTTAAAGTTCTGCTTCATAAATTTGTTTGTGCTTCAGTTATACTGGTTTTTACACAATGAAACAAAAATATGTATATACGTGTATACAACCATATATAACTGTATGCTTTTAACGCTTTAGGTACAACGCCAACAATTTTCAGGGGATGTAGAGTACACAGTTGTAACAACCTCAGTACATAATCTGGTACTTCATTCTATCGACCCTCAAAGGATAGAATTAAAATTTTATCTCGACTTGATTTGA
>NC_068993.1:45776965-45778019 GCF_001194135.2 Octopus bimaculoides | reverse complement strand
TATATATATATATATATATATATATGTATGTATATATATGTATATATATACATACATATATATATATGCATGTATGTTCCATACATTTATATATGTATGCAAGAACGATGTATCTATTGTATGCATATACGAATGTTTTACGTATTTACATATGTAAGAAATTAGTTGTGCATGTATATATACATGCATACATACATAGATACATATACATATTCATACACACACACATTCATACACACAAACATGCAGATATACATGCACACACATACATACATACATACATCCATACATATGTGTGTGTATTTGTGTTCTTGTCTTTCGTGTATATGTGTTTATATCTGAATGTGTATCGTTACATTTATGTGCGTGAGAATGTAATGGAGAGTGTGAATGAGAAGATTGAAGGAATATAATTTAAAAAATGAGGAGAAAAGACATGGCAACACAACGTGAAAGAGAATTTAAGAATATATTACTGATTAATTTTTTAACTGAAAATCCCAAAGGCCTCTATAGAGGCGCCATATTTTTTTTTGTTATGGATAATAATGTTAACGCTTGTGAGAATATTATGCACATGCGCCCATGACATGTTATCTACCGCGCAGAGTAAGCTGCTAAAATAGCCATTAATTATAACACGTACGACATTAATCAGTGTTTGTTGTGATGGGTCATTTCTCAGATAATTCTTATTTAAACTGTTTCTCATTCCCTCTCTTTCTCTTTGTCTCTCTCTCTCTCTCCCTATGTATTGCACTCTCTATCTCTCTCGCTTTCTCTCTCTCCCCCTCTCTGTATAAATATATATATACAAGTGCGTGTGTTTGTGTTTGTGTGTGTGCGCGCGAGTATATATTCATTGATATAAATATAAATATATATATATATATATAGAGTTATTAATATTTCTAAGTCTCTCTAAAGGAGACTACGGCAGCGGTACTGGAAATTAATAGTTATCGCCAAGCCAACATGGCAGTCCCAAAATTAGGACGAAAGCTGCCGTAAATTAGCTCCAAGAAGCCATCGCCTCTAGCTAGCTATGTGACAC
>NC_068993.1:45771198-45772294 GCF_001194135.2 Octopus bimaculoides | reverse complement strand
GAGAGAGAGAGAGAGAGAGAGAGAGAGAGAGGGAGAGAGAGAGAGAGATAGGGAGAGAGAGAGAGAGAGAGAGAGAGAAATGAAGGTATTCCCAAATTGGAAATTTGGTTCAACAAAATATCTTAACCACATCCTTGTAATTATTGATTTCTTTCCTACATTTTCTGTCTGTCTGTCTTCGTCTTTCTTCCTCTCTCTATCGCCTTCCCTATACATACATACATACATACATACATGCATACATACATACATGCATGCGTACATACATACATAAGCTGCAACCCGTAGGGACGGGCCGCGTATTTGGCGTGGGAGACTATTTATCGAAAACACGATGAATAATATCTCCAGCTTTGAAACCCAAACTATCAGCCTTGTTAAATAAATTATTAATCTTGAGATGAACTTTATGAACGATCATAGTGATTTAGACTGAAACTTCAATTTACCATGCACAGAGACATTACAAACAACATGGTTGGAGACAACATGAAGAACACAACCGAAGAACACAATAAAAATAACACCACAACAGGTAAACAGATTCTTTCTAGATGTAGCTATGGAAGAAACCGTAAGTACAAAACTCACTTTTCTTTGAGTTATGAAGTGAATACTGATTTATTCAACTGTTATAAAAGAGCGAAACTAAACTCGGCTGTTGGATGTATGTATCGATTGAAAACATATTCGGATGATCTGCATCCAGAACTAAATCATTTTACTGCGAAACAATTACGCCAACTAGCAACATTTGTCGATCATAGGAAGGAAGTTAGTGAACGTAACTTTATTTTTAAAAATCTTAAATTATATTTCTCCCCAACACTTTCTACCCACAGTATCTTATCAACCTGTACCAGCAAGCTCTCAATGAGCACAGCAGCGTACTATGCTGGTTAGCTCTGGCAGAGACAAGACTCTTCCCAAAATGCAGAACCACCCACATGGCAGAAAATTACTGGCCAAGTAGAGTTGAAAAAATCTCACTGATTGAAACCGGTACTGAAATGTTTTCTATAAACTTATTTTACCATTCTCTACCTTTTTTTCCCATATATATATATATATATATATATATATATATATATATATA
>NC_068993.1:45767009-45771188 GCF_001194135.2 Octopus bimaculoides | reverse complement strand
TATATATATATATATATATATATATATATATACATATATACACGAGTGTGTGTGTGTACGCACACATATATACATGTATACGTCTGTGTATATGTGTATATATATGTCTGTGTGTCTTTGTATGTTTTTACTCTACTATCGCTTGACAACTGGTGTTGGATTGTTCACGTCACCGTAAAACTAGCCGTTCAATTAAAGAGACCGATAGATTGAGGACCAGACATAAGTAAGTACTAGAACCGATTTGTGCCACTAGAAGCCTTCAAGACAGCTGCCCAATTATTAAAACAAGTAAAATATAAATGATAGTAGGGTGTCAACTACAAGTCAGGTTTGTGGCGTATCATTCCTACCTAGGCTATTGATTACTAGATTCAAGGAACAACTGAAGTAGAACTATTGAGCCACAGATATATTTAATATTAAATACTGCACTGGCTACATTCTACAGATATCGAACCCACCTAAGTTCGTTGCATTACTAATTCATGGCCAAAGAGTTTTTTTTTCTTTTTTTCCATCGAGATTACTCGCGTAAAAACGTGTTTCTTTCACAATCTTTGTTGCAACCACTGTGCCACTTCTATTGCTAGTTCTTTTCATTTATATGTGTTTTACATAGAAAATCAATTTAATGGTAAGGTAAACAAGTTAATTTATTCACGACTCTTAGATAATGATCTTGAAGTCGTTACCCTCAAACTATTCTGATGTTATGAAACTATACGCTGAAAAAAATAAAGCAATTATCAAAATCAATTAATACTAAATTACAGAAACTAAATTATTTCTGGGATAATATTTCACATTTTATGATAATATAATAGTTCCAGGCTGGAAACTCCGACTTTGATTATATAATAGATCTTATTTCTTTCATTTTGTTTATTATCGTTCTCGGATATAATAGCTGGCGAACTAATGTAGGATCCTCTACGTGGCTGTTCCAGCTGTTAAAACTATCAATCAAACACCACTCTCCAAACATGAATAGAAAGATAACGTTGAACACTTTTGCTTTAGATGTATAGTACAGCGGAATGACAAAAATCCGGATGATACTTGTTTATTGGTATGTTCAACCAGGGATGAACTAGATCTAAACTACTACCACTAACACACGATGACCACCACCACCACCACCACCACCCGCTACTACAACTAGAACAAGTAGTAGTAGTAGTAGTAGTAGTAGTAGTAGTAGTAGTAGTAGAGGCAGCAGCAGTAGCAGCAGCAGCAGCAGCAGTAGTAGTAGTAGTAGTAGTAGTAGTAGTAGTAGTAGTAGTAGTAGTAGTAGAATTTTCCCTAATCCCTGCACTTGGAAGAGTGTATATGCTGCGTTCTGATATCGCACTGAGCGTCATGCGCGTGTAGTGCCCTGTAATATCATCGGATGGTGCGGGGGTTTCTCCATCGACCACAAACCTAGAGAGGCAGAACCATCCAGTAGGCAGTTGACAGGAATCCGAAGGTTGCAGGTTGGGGATACATTGCAGGTTGTGTAGTAGCAGGCGTAACTGACCTTTACATTGCGAGAATTGAAAATATTATAATAATTATGAGTTCAAGAGAAGTGCCGGGCGCCACTCTCTTTCCTTTGTCCACTCACTCCTCTGTGTGCGTGTGTGTGTACGTGTATGTGCAGTGTGTTCGTCTTGTGTATGTATATTCATATTTAAATGTGTGTGTGAACGCATGAAAATGTATGCATATGAGTGTATATATGAGTCTGTGCATGTATTCATACACTCTCGTATATGGATGTGCGCGCGCATGTTCAGCGGCACTCATTTATGCATGCATATGTATGTACATATATTTAAAGTTTCCTTATTTGCTTATTTATTTATTGAACGGTGTAACGAGAAACGCATTTGAAAAAGTATACATTATCCACGTGACAATCTAATTGTTTTACAATTTGTTCTAGAACAATCCACTGAAATACCATTATCGCCAGTATATCGGTATACGAATGTAAAAGCCGTTGACTTGAAACCACTTTGATAAACGGCAATTCACCAAACGCTCAGCCCTTGTTAACATCTTAACAATTTTTGGAGCCGATCTCATGTAGAAATTGTGTTCGTCTAAAATGGAGGAAAACACCATTTCTCCATGTGATCGACCTGAAAACTTGTTAATGATATAAAGATATTTTGTTAACATGAAACTAATGGTAGCTTTTATACCCACAAAAAACGTATATCAGTACACACACAGACAGACACACACACACACACATATATATATATATATATATATACATGAGTGCGTGTGCGTGTGCGTGTGTGTGTGTGTGTTTGTGTGTCTGCCTCTGTGTGTGTGAGAGAGAGAGTGAACGTAGGTATATACATATACGCATGTATGTACACACAGACATATAATGATCTCACGACTAAATACCAGTGGAATTCTATCAATTTGGTACTTAAGTAGAAGACCTCATGCGTGTAAGTAAGTGAAAGTTACGAAATCAAATCGAAACTGAATTAATGCTTATTTTATCACTCCGTGTACGAATGAAGTTTCGGTTGATCTTGACCGCATTCGAAATCCATTCGTAAAGAGATGTAATCCAATGAGACATTCGTAGATGATCGTTGAAACAAAACCTCGAAAAATAGATAACGAATCTTCTAAAAGAGAAGAGGTATGTATTTTTGAAGGTATACTTACCAGAAAATTGATTTGATCTGAGAACGCGTGGTGAAACTAAATCGATTGCAATCTGGAAGATACGTGTTAGCTATTCAAAACACCAAGAATGTTAACTTCACTTCAACATTTATTGCATATATATATAGTTACTCATGGAAATAGAGAAATTCTACTTATGGAATGCGATCGGTCGAAGTGTCATTAATCAGGACTATAAAACTATTAAAATCCTTTTAATAAATTCCAATGTCTCTTTATACTTTTTATAGATATTTTCCCTTTCTTACACATTCCAGTATGATAATATTTCCTTCAATATAGCTGCATAACAAATCGCTAACGACACGTGTGTGTATACGATACAGAGAGGGTGTGTATTTTTGTGGGTGCGTGGGTGCTACAGGGCAATATTTGCATATCTCTATAGAGGCAATACAATGGATGCATTAGGATTGCCAGGAATACGGATGTGAGGTCACATAAATACGAGAACTGCCTACTGGTTACTTCGTTGATGCAACGAAAAATCGAAATATGTGCTCTTTAAATATTTTATGATTTTTTCCCCAGGATATTTTTCTTTTCTTGAGCTATAGAATATTTGCGAGAATATTTACACAAAATATTATATTATTGTAAAACAAACGAATATATGTTAGCTGAGGAATATTCCAGAAAACGAAATATCACCCTTGTGGGTGTTTTGATTATTTCGTGAAATTACATTTCTTTAGGAAATTTTCTGTGTATTGGATCAGGTAATTGCCCTCAGAAATTTTTTTCCACAGCTTATTTATAAACAATTTAGGCTTTTCCTGATGAATGTTGATGTAATTTACATCCTTTTCATATACCAATGGAATCCTTAGAGAATAGAACGCGTAGCACGCTGCTTTACGTTTTAAATTCAAATTTTCTAAATATCCAGAGTCGATAAAAAGGGCAAAAGCAAGCTCTGTGATATATGATAGCAACTTACTCCTCTCTTCTTAACTGATTGCTACATATCTTGTTCACAATCCATTATTATCGTATAACCAGATTTTGTGCCAGGACAAGACGCTTTTGTGCCAACGCAAGAAGCTTCTGTGCCAACTTAAGAATGATATTAATGATATTAAGTTAGATTGCTGTCATTAACCTAACTTAATATGAAACATGGAGCATAGAATCACACTGACCTTTCCCAGTGAAACTCATATCTAACGCAACAACAGAAATTGGCCCGCGTACAAAAAACTATTTTATACAGATACTTGGAACGAGAAACAGAGATCGCAGAGAGAATAAGAGCAAAATGTTGCTTGCTCTACTGAGGATTTTATAACATCTGTCATTGAATGTTTCCTCTTTCTAATCGCGGAGTAAGAAATATGCGAGCGTGTAGCTTCTACACAAATCACAGAGGTAATGGGTGACGAAAAATGCAGACAGTTATGTATCACTAACGCTGAACATACAGGTGACAACTTTGGCAGGAAAAAGTATATATATATATGCATATATATATATGTATAT
>NC_068993.1:45763762-45764431 GCF_001194135.2 Octopus bimaculoides | reverse complement strand
TATATATATGTATATATGTATGTAAGTATGTATATACAAGTCTGTGTGTGTAAAAATACGTGTACTGCTTCAAAAATCTTCGATTCTCCTCGTTCGTGGTTTCATTTTTGTCGTTCCTACTTTCTTTAAGTTATGTTTCTCCTATCTCTTCCCCTGTATACACACTTGTGAAAGAAGACTACAAGACGTGCGTGCAGCTAAATGAAACTGTTTGAAATAACCATAATAATTTCATTCACTTGCCACTAGGATAAGGAGGGGAACAATACAAAACAGACATAAAGTGTAGCGTTTTACATATAACGAAATGATAAAATAAATTAAAATGGGGGCAAGTATAAACGGTATACATTGAAAAACGAAGGGAAATATACATAGAATACAAAGGTTAACAAGAAAGAAAAAGGAGAAGAGAGTTGATATAAATGTAGTCCTCCTGATACAGGATAACGTCTAGGGATAACCGAGGAACCCTGCTCTCCAAAACATCCTTGAACATCAAGGGTAAGTTCCCTCTCTAATTCTCTTTCTCCGACTCACAGGTGTATATCTACACACATACACACACACACACATATATATAGATATATATATATATATATGTGTGTGTGTGTGTGTGTGTCTGTGTGTATGTACACACACCCCCATACACACAAACATATATATATA
>NC_068993.1:45758924-45763531 GCF_001194135.2 Octopus bimaculoides | reverse complement strand
TAAGATTCAGTTAAGGCACCAAGTCAGTATGTTGAAAACGTATATGGTCTTAAGTTCCCGAGGAGACCAGTGTATTTCAAATTGATGTAATGCTTGCATTGATCGATTAAATGGAGCCGCTTGAAGCGGCGGTAATGCGCTAATACCTGGACATCCTTGTTACTTATTTGCTTTACATATATATATATATATATATATATATATATATATATATACAGAGAGACAGAGAGACAGAGGGAGAGAGAGAGAATGTAAAGAAAACAGGAGATATGAGATAAATATATTTATTTCACCAGATGATATCCGTATGATGACCATTGTTTCTCACCCAACATCACTGGAAAATAATTTCACTTTGTGTGATTATATATACTTGATTATTTTCATTTAATACGTTTCTTATGGACATCCGGCAAGGCATGCAAAATTATATTGAATAACCTATTTTATAAAGTCCCAAATGGAGTTTTTGCATATACATGAACACAAGTAACCTCTCTTTTGAATTACTATTTGACAATCATTGCATCTTTGTATGTCCCTACATCTTCATTTGCTATTTGTGTGTTATGTAAGTCATTGAAAAACGTTCATTAATTTTGGCTTAAACATTAATTATTATTAAATGTGTGTGTTTTCTTCCTGCTTCTTCAATACTAATAAAATTCTGTTTTAAGCCTGTTTCAGTTCCTGACAATGGAGTTGCTGTTACTATTATAGTTTATGTTTTATTGTCTGTTTTTCAGTTACTATTCTTCACTTATTCATCATCGTTTGATAATATAAATCGCACATTCAGTTATAACTGCTTTGCAATATTTCATTTTATAGCTGTCTACTTCAAAGTTTACTTATTCAACTGCTATTTGCTTTGCCGGCGTTCTACCAAACAATTAATGCTTTTATTTTTGTTTTAAAAACGGTAAATATACTTTTAGAAATTTTCTTTCCAACATTTCTTTTAAATATCTACATATCGGCTTGCTTTGATTCACTTATATTTTGCACGTAACAATATTTGTAATAGCTTAGTGTTCAAAAGGCCGCAAATTTTCAATATCTTGCTTCTAAGATCTATAAGGTAAGGCTGTGGGTGTGTTGAAAAGCTATTAGACAAAATTATATCTTATACACCAGAAGAATACACATCACAGTAAGAAAAAAAAACGTAAAGGTGAGCATTTCTATCCAACTGATTATATCAGCACTGCCTACGGCTAAAACTGATTGTTGAGTTGTAGAGCAGAATAATTATTTTCTTATGTCAATGTATTTCGTTATGAAGTGAATGTGTTTTCCGCAGCTAAGATTCGAAACATGATGTCTTCAGCTGGTAATCGTCTTAACACTTGTCCCAAAATGTTCGCTTGATGTAAACAATATTGATTTCTTTTGACTAGAGAGCGTGTTCAGTTAACTTCAATAACGTGCCGAGGATAGAAAATGTAAATATTAATTGAAATGAAATCTCCGAAGACATGTTATTTAATCTTGAGCAACATTTAAAATTTGACCTCATTTAAATAAATGGATTGAAAATGAGACAAGTAATTATTTGAATTTAAATTCTAGTTTATAGTTGATATTATTACAGTGTGGTTGCTACTGCTGCTGGTATTGTTGTTTAGCTTCTGGTCAGTACATGAGCGAAAATAAGTATATATCTACGTCCTACCTATTATATTAAGAGATACATTATTTCAAACATAATGTATTTAACACCAGCTCCTGCAATTCTTGCTCTTAATTTATTCTCTCAACCATCAGAAAGTAGTAGGTAGGTTTAAAGCCAAATTCGTTATCTTCAATTCCGTGTTCATGCCTGCCTTAACTATGGTCAAGAAAATTGGGTAATGATCTAAAGAATACGATTGCAAATACAAGCGCCTAAAATGGGGTTCCCTCGAAAAGTTTTTGTGGAGTAACGCTACCTGGTAGAGTGCTTCGCCCGGAGATCAGACGATCCACACAGAGCCGCTACTTATCCGAATTCAGAAATCACAGCTTCAGTTCTAAGGATGAGATCGTTTCGAGAAAGAATAGCTGGACAGGTTTTACAGGCAGATCCAACAGACAGAAGAACCGGGTTAGGAACACAAGGAAGATAGTTAGATACTATTTATGACATTGGTTGGTCAAGCTTGGGGATTCAACCGGATCAGTTGGAGACGGTTGCTTCTGGTGGAAAGCGTACTTCAAGACTTTCCTTTCTATGACCCTCACAGGAATAACTGAACGGAGATGATATGAGTTGAACGTGTCTTGTAAAATATTATCTATATACTATGAGTTATCTGAGGAAAAAATAGCTTCTGTTTCTATGACCCCAAGTAGACTCTTAATACTTGGTTTAGACAACGAATGCTATGTAGCAGATTTGCTAGAAAGTCAAACAAAATATTTTACAGCCTTCGATTGTCTTACTTTTAACCTTTATTTCATGTGTAATTATTACCGGAAGATATTACAAGAAAGGTTGGTAATACAATAAATTATCAGCAACGTATTTGGGTTCATTGAACTGACAACATCCATCACTTAATATATAAACAGCAAGAAAATAGTATTTATATGTGCAACTATTACTGTTCATATTTAGCTCTAACTAAACAGATGTGAAGACAAACCTCCCAACTATGAAGAATTCGTTCTTTAAAGACTATATCTCGGACTTCTGTTACGAAATGAAGCTTTTATACACTTAGTGTATGTGTAGTTTAAAAAGATTTTGTTGGCATTTCTGGCAGATCGAGTCTCCATGCAGAGGTTTCCTTGTTATCTCGTCGCATTTACAGTAAATACATTACACATTAACAGACGACATTGTCAGTGACCATAGTGTGAAGGACATTAAGCTAGCCGTCAGCAGATCGTGTCGTGCCTCTAGCACTGCATTTCGTCGCAGTTCATGACGTATTATCTAATGGCAGAGGCCACTGAACCCCAAGTTCTAAGGTGCACATATATGTATATGTGCGTGTGTATATTTAACTGTATTTATGAGTGTAGAGATAGATATACACATACATATACACCTTTATGTGTACACAGTGAGACAGACGTATGCACACAAGTACGCACGCACACAGACACATACACGCTCACACACACACACACACACATATATAAACACCAGAGTTTGCAGGAGTGTGTACACCTATGTGTGTATATACGTAACTGCACGAATGCATATTTGATTTGATTTGCGTAGACGGGTTACTATTCAGGCAAAATCCAATTTATATTCAAGAAATATTTAATCTATGAATTGGACGGTACTTCGAGTGTTAACCAAACATATTCATGCCGAAATGTTGCACAATATCAATTTTACAGACGAGGGAGAACATTGCACGGAAAATTACATATGTATTAGGCGGTTCATATAACACGGCAATTTTCTCACTAGGTGTCGGAGGAAGAATATCGAAAAATTATTAATATCTTTTTTTTAAATAATAATAATAATAATAATAATAATAATAATAATAATAATAATAATAATAATAATAATAATAATAATAATAATAATAATAATGATGATAATAATAATAATAATAATAATAATAATAATTATTATTATTATTATTATTATTATTATTATTATTATTATTATTATTATTATTATTATTATTATTATTATTATTATTATTATTATTATTGCTGTTGTTGTTGTTGTATTACATTCTAGTAGTTTAAAGACGTCATTTTGGTTTCTTGCTTCGAAATACGTTTCACTCACGAATTACTAACTAAAATTTAATTTGGAATACTTGTCCAAAGTATTATAATTGCTCGTGCTACCCACGAGACCCGGTAGGTAGACAACAGAAAATGCTTCGTTTTTTTTTTAAAGTTTTTAATTTATTTACACATATTACATTCACACAGCCGTAATCGTTATCCTACATTATTATGTTACACAGTAAAATACTAGAAATAGCTAGAAAAAAAATGTAAATATCCCATTTGAAAATTACACAACTAAATGTACAACAGGAAAATTAAATTGAACAGTACAGTGCACGATTAATAGACGAAGATGACCCAAATATTCAAATTTTTAATCTGTAACACAATGACAGAAATACAAACAATAATAGAAATATATACGAAGGTGAAAGAAATTTTCAAAATCTAATAGGAATAAGGTTTTTAATTTTTTGCCGATGAAAAGAAGGCTACACTGCTTACAAAGTCTTGCAAGCGGTCTGAATCCACTCTTATATTAAATAGTAAAATACGTACTTCAGGACCTATCCGGAAAAGATATCACAGTAGATATCATGGTCTGCAGCACGGTTTAAACTCAGTCAAAACAAAAGCTGAATTTGTCAGTAATACGTCTGAATATAAATCTGTTCCCTAGTACATGTAAAAAAAACACGAGTGCAACAAAAATAGGTACGTAATGCGACGTACGAGCCTTAGCTAATTGTGATCTCTGTATTGTAGTATGCAAGTATGGTTTTAAGTAAGCTAAATGAAAGCTGACTTGTGGTTAGAGGAAGTCAAAATGAATTTACAAGTTCTTATAACACCCGCAATCCACCGATCCATGACTGAAATGTGCTTGCAGAGAGCATATATATATATATATATATATA
>NC_068993.1:45756549-45758865 GCF_001194135.2 Octopus bimaculoides | reverse complement strand
TTTACTAAAATATTATTGGTGCCGTTGTAATATTTGACGTGTTACAGTAAAAAAAAAACAGGCAATTATAAAAATAAAGGGGAAAATGACTAACTGAAAAACTGATACTTCATTTATTAAAGCTGCAACTGTGAGAGGTAAGTTTAGCCTCGGTCGTACTTGAACTGAAAGCGCAGAAAATATTAGTGATCTTTGAGAGTCGGTATAAGCGACACTTTAAAATCTCGATTGGTTGGTCTATGCATTATAATTTATGATAACGTATTCACAGCTTGTTCACATTAAGTACATAAACAGATGATTCGATAAATTGTACATTTGATTAATGAAATCATGGACTCAAAACCAATAATAGGCACATAGTTGTTATATGTATTCTTTATATGGAAGATTTAACAAATTACAGAAATACGAGAAATTTTATTATGGATAACTAATAGAGCCCATAATAATACCTGCCTGCAAAGGGGACACAGAGGTCGATCAGTGCCAGTTTTGATACGATTTTTTCCCTTAATTGTTCGCCTTCTCTTAGTACTGATCGACACCAGTAAAATTTGCTTCAATTTTATAATTGATTCATTTTAATGGAGAAAAATTATAAATGAATTTAAAGCGTGACTTAATTATAAAAGCATTTAAAAAAAACTTTCGACAATACAAGCGTGATTTATTATTGCTGCCACCATTACATTTCAATATTATTATTTAAATTTGAGCATGCGGAGCATAAATTAATATATTAGAAGTAAAATGATTGTCACTTTTTATTCATATTATTTTTGCGGTATATGTGACCAAACATATCAGGTTCTCGTTTTCAGAGCAATTGTAAGATTATCATAAGATATGAATTATGCTATCGCTTCGACATTTTATACTGAAATGTTCAAATTCTGCCATTCATCTTTTAGGGTATGATAATGTATCAGTGAAGTAATGGGTCGATGTAATCCACAACTGTGCCAAATTTTGAAACATCATAACAGCAACGATAATAATAGACAAAAACGTTTGAATGTACTTACTGATTCATTCATCATGGTCATTTGATTTTAGGATTGTGAAAAAGGCGGCGAGCTGGCAGAGTCGCTAACACGCCGGTCAAAATGCTAAGGAGCATATCGTCCGTCAATACGTTCTGATTTCAAATGCCGTGGAGGTGGAATTTAACTGTTATCCCTTTCGAGCTCAATGAAATAATTACAGCCGTATGTACGCGACTTAGTGATTTCATATCAAGAGAAACAATGCAATACATTGCTGGTAGTGCCCAGTTAGATTTTTCTTCAGGTCGAGTAGCCCATCCTACTCAAATGGTTCCTCAATATGGGTTGTTCAAAGAAGTTGAATGAAACACCCATATTTCCCAAAGAATTCCTCTTAATACATGGTCATGATGTTCTCCCGTAATTTCTGCTGGTGATCAGAGATGCACATATCGTCAGTCTCTAGGGGATATGCTCTACTGTTTAATGTCAAGCAACCGACAAGAAAAAACTATGGCATTGATTAGTATGTTTGCTGGATTCGTCTGCATGCAATATTTGTATGAACCCTACCAAACCTAAGCTGCATTGGACGGAATCATGCTGTTATAAACAATAATATATTTAAATATATAATTCTTAATCAATGTATTGAGAGCCTCGTTCTTTCGTTTGTGCACACTACGAGTATAGCCATACAAACGCGCACACACATATACACACACAAAAACACATTCAACGCACTCAACACACACAGAGATATTTACACGCATGAGAGTATGAACTGAACGCGACTGGAGCAAGAGCTTCATCTCCTGTGACTGTACGTTAAAGCGAAATACTTTACATCGTGGAATATTAGTTTTTAGCCATTTAAAAATAGACAAAGAAGTCTATTTCATCGTTTCGCTTGTTTTTAATTGCTAACTCAATTATGAAGAGTCAAAACTCTAACGTCGATCTCATTTCAGAAGTTGTTCAACTGCATCTTTTGAAAACCAGTAAAGTTTTATAAGCCTCCAGGTTTTTCTATTTTTTCATAACATTTTTTCTCATTTACCTGTCATTTATTTCTTCGATGATTTAAGCATAGCGCATTAATATATAAATTAATTCCTTTATGGTTTCGACAGTTGTCCTTTTGTATGACGGAAACTATTAATTTTCTGTGGAAAGTTGTGAGAGTCTACTGGAATGTTGCATTTTTATTTCAAAACTCGAGCAGGCGTATCTTGTTACGTTCCCATTCGAATATTAAAAAATATATACTGCATATATATGTGGGTGTATATATACATACATACATATATATATATATATATATATA
>NC_068993.1:45755232-45755869 GCF_001194135.2 Octopus bimaculoides | reverse complement strand
GTGTGTCTCAGTGTATGTGTGTGTGTGTGTGTGTGTGTGTCTCAGTGTGTGTGTGCGTGTTTGATGCTGCATTGGAATTCTTTTCGTAGCCCATTCAGTTTACGTTCGGATTTTAAATTTCCGATATTTTCAAGAAATCATTGTGTTATACAAATTTCTACTCTATTAGAACTATAATAGCATATGAAACTACGAGTTGATGTTCCAAACATCTACTGGTTCTTTTTAAATGATTCTCTTAATCGCTTCCTTCTTGTGTTTTCTTGCACGGAATTTCTTTTGGGGTATTCTTAATGTTCTGAGTTTTTTTTTTTTGTTACTACATGTCATGAATATACACATATATTTTTATATGTGGATATGTATAAGACACTCTCATGTGCAGACACCCACAAACACACACACACGCACATATAGCCATAAATGACAGAGAAATATTTCCTGACTTGCGTGTATATGCATATATATGTGTGTATATGTATATTACATATATAATATATATATATATAAATATTTATATATATATATAAATACATTTAGATATATTTATATATATATTACATATATATAATATACATATAAACATTTAGATATATTTATATATATTATATTATATATAATGTATATAATATATATA
>NC_068993.1:45754124-45754838 GCF_001194135.2 Octopus bimaculoides | reverse complement strand
ATACACGTAGGTACATAGACACACACACAGACACATACATATACACATATGTTTGTACACACACACACACACACACATAAAGTTTTGCCTGTGCCTATGTCACACATTTACAGATTTCGATGTGAGCATTTACTGCATGTACACACATGTTATGTGCATGTATATTACTCACATATTTACATATGCATATACGTGAATACACTACACATGGTTATTGATTGTGCGTAAGTAGCACTTATTATACACTCACTAATCTCATGTTGTTGCAGCAACATATATTGTATGTAAACTTCCTTTCCAACACTTTTTCTCATAACATATAAGGAAATTACATCTGATTCAGACCAGTGTGCGTCTGTAGACAAGTGGATATTTCAATTAGGTTACCACGTGTTTTAGACGAAACTACTCGATAAATCAATCTCACTTGGAGACATCTGCATGTTCCAAGTTGTTTAAATGTTGTTCTATCGACTAGTAGATGTGAATTATATTGGTTGATGAAACAAGGTGTTCTTATTCAGAATTTTTATTAAATCTCTCTTGGTCAGGATTTGTAGATCTTTCGGTTATTCTTCGTAAAGTCTAATACGGGAACAATATAATTCGGAGCAAGATTTTTGTGCTATACAATAAACATAGAGAGGGGGGGGGGTAGATTGAAACATAAGGTTGGATAGATAGATAGATAGATAGATAGATAGATAGATAGAT
>NC_068993.1:45739041-45753269 GCF_001194135.2 Octopus bimaculoides | reverse complement strand
TATATATGGGAGAATATACAAATAATAACAACAGACGAGGACAGGTGGTGTAAATAACAAAAGTATATATTAGTATGACGCTCGGGAATACGGAAAGTCTTTGACGTTTCGAGCTACGCTCTTCAACAGAAAGAATACGGAGAAAAACACGGAGAGAGACGGTAGGTGAAGGAAAGTAAGGTAAAAAAGGATGATAAAGGAGGTTTACAAAAGTGGAAAAGTTCAAAAGTTTTTTAGACGTCGTGGTATATTGAAGCGATTTCCAATCAGAAGATGGGTCCAGTGTAATCCGTGGGTAGGAGAGGTGCAGCCGGAGGGTATAAAGTTCAGAATCAAACATCAAGTTCACAATATGACTTCACAACTTTAATGCAAGTTTGATGAACTGTCTGTATACTCAAATACAGAGAAACAGCTACGCATACATATTTTGAAAGTCTGTATCTATATCATAACTGATACATGTGTGCTCGTATTTACCTATATTTCACTCTCACTCTGTAATGCCGTTTCTGCTGTCAAGAAGTACTATTTAACTTGTTAGATCTCACGGCTGGTACATATATTGATTAAATCGATCTCTGAGTGGATAATCCCAAGGAGAGCATCTATTTGAAAATATTTCATCGAGTGACAGAGCATTCAATGCGCTGTTGCTGGACATAACGAACTTTATCTTCATGATTATTCAAAGATTAGGATTTGGTCTATGACAATCTGTTTCCAAAACACTTCATAGCTGATAAAGCATGACAGTTTTATAAGGTCCTTCTGATGTAGAAACACATGCACGCATACCGCATTACACCAACAGATGCATAAACGGTCACAAATTTATGTATACATATATATACACACACATACACAAAAATATATTATATATATATCTATATATATATATATATATATATATATATATATATATATAGAGAGAGAGAGAGAGAGAGAGAGATAGATAGACATATATTGAATATATACATACGTAATAGCAGCCAAATTTACACGCATACACACACACACACACACACACACACATATATACGTAAGTACACAAACCTACACGAGTACATATGAATTCCTTCAGTACTTACATTTATATTAACGCTTGCACTCCAACAGATCATCCTGAAGAGATAAATACGTATACTTTGATCTGTACAATCAGAATAAGTGTAAAAGCGGTGAAGGGATAAGAACCATCAGAGCAGGAAACGAAATTGCATATTTTCTTCTATTTAGTTTCATCTGTGTTAGTTGTGAATGGAAATTAAGTCGGATATGGTATATATATCTTACAGTTCGTGTTTCTTTGATGTGGTGACGGCGTTGATAGAATAAACACCTGATCGGTTCTTGGGTCGAGCTAAACTTCTTTACTGCCAACAACATCAATATTTCTTCGGTGGACTGGTGCTGGAAGAAATGCCTCGTGATATATATATATATATATATATATATATATATATATATATATGTTTAGGTGTTCGTCTTCTGTGTTCAAATCCGGTTATGATCAACTTCGCATTTTTTTGTTCGATAGATAGATAGATAGATAGATAGATGGATGGATGGATGTAGGAACACGATCGATCGTACACACACGTACACACACACACACATGCAAGGTCAATATTAATTCCTTGATTAGGGCGGCGAGCTGGTAGAATCGTCAACACAACAGACGAAATACTTAACGGCACTTCGTCCGCCTATACGTACTAAGTTCAAATTCAGCCGAGGTAAACATTACCTTTCATCCTTTCGGAATCAATAAAATAAGTACCAGTTGAGTACTGGAGTTGATGTATTCGACTAACCCGCTCCCCTGAAATTTCTGGCCATGTCCCAAAATTTTAAACCAATATTAATTTCTTGCTGAGAATTATACCGCAAGTTTGCGGTACCTCGGATCTACTTGGTTTATCCTGATGATTATTTTATTGACCCAAGAATAATTAAAACAAAGTCCGCCTCGATACAATTCAAAATTAAAACACAACGAGGCATTTGTTACAAGCGATCAAATAATTTTCCTAATGCAGGCGTTAATAAACCAATATTGAAATTATGAGGACTTTAGCGTGCTTTTAGTTTACTGTATGTCATACTTACGTGGCGGGTTTCAACAGCATTGAATTCTACATGTGTAACGATGACGTTCAGGCTGTATAGTTGAAGGAAATTATTTCCTGGTCTGTGCTGTAAGATGTCTTTAAAACTAACTGTGTATGAAAACGTTTACCTAATAATTATTACAAGTGACATTGTTTACGTAGCTAAGATAGACACATTCTCAAACTAGACTATGGTTACCTAAAGAGAAATAAACATATCATGTCAAATATAGCTAACGATAGCAAGCGAAGATATTTAATATACATGTATGTATTCGGTTTTCGCATATCAACATATTCAGTACAGTTTCTCATCAATATGATTCCTTCCAAATAGACATAAACATATAGAATGAGACAGAAAGTGGGCATAGAGTCAGTGAAATATTGTCTACTTACATTCGTTAAAATGAAATATTACTTTCCAAAATGTCCCACACAATTTTATGACTGATACATCTATTGTGTTTATGAGCAAATATATATGGCAATAATACTAAATCGTATGCATAAAAAATATAAGTGTGTATGTATATCTATAAAGATATGCTATGTAATAATAATAATAATAACAACAAAAACAATAAATAATAATAGTAATGATAATAATAATAATAATAATAATAATAATAATAATAATAATAACAACAAGAACAATAAATAATAATAATAATGATAATAATAATAATAATAATAATAATAATAATAATAATAATAATAATAATTATAATAATAATAATAATAATATTAATAATAATAATAATAATAATAAATGTCCGGATGCAGTACCAGGCAGTGGCTCTCATGGCTTCTGATCTGAATTGATTGGAAGTGTTGTCATGTACATTGTTTGTCTTGGTATAAAAAGATGGGATACAGCAAATATTCTGCTCAATACCACAGATTTGCTTGTCATTTGTTTGACCGTAACCAGTTGAGTATGTCCCCTGGTGGCTGACGATATGTGCATCTCTGATCATGAGCAGAAGTAGTGGGGCAGCATCATAGCCATAATAGCCATGTGTTGAGAGGAATTCTTTGGGGTTTGAATAATTCACCTTTGGAAACATGGGTGTTTGCTCAACATCCTTAAACAAACCTTATTCAGGGACCTTTGAGTGGGATGGTCTACTCGACCTGAAGAAAATTCTAACTAGGCCCCACCTGTGAGGTCATGCGTTGTTTATCTTGATATGAGATCACCATGTCACACACATATGGTTGTGATGCATGTGCCTGGTGTACCATTATCAGACGGGTAGCCATGATGGGTATAATGGGCTTCGTATATTTTACCCCAGTGTCACTTTGATGGCATGCCCTGCTCTCTCACACAATAATAATAATAATAATAATAAAATAATAATAATAATAATAATAATAATAATAATAATAATAATAATAATAATAATAATAATAATAATGATAATAATAATAATAATAATAATAATCGTGTATGTGAGTGTGTGGTTATTTTTTATGAATAATCGGTACTGCACGAAATATTGAGCCCTTGAGTCACTCTGCAACTTGCCGATTATTAATAAGCCATAGGTCAGCCCGTGTCTATGTGTTGTATAAACACACACGCTCACACATAACTCTTTTATCCACCTGTCTGTAGCGCTGTTTCAGGACAGCACACAGACGGTCAAATACGCAAAGATACACTTATATATTTGTCTGTGTGCGATGTTTCTGTGTATGTATGTATGCATGTATGTGTGTGTGCGTGTATGTATGCATGTATGTATGTATGCATGAGTGTGTGTGTGTGTTACTTTTTCTCATTTTATTACAAGTACATAGAAAAACAAACTGCCCTTAATGAATGAGTGAATTAATCAATTAATAAACATTTGCTAAATGTTTTTGTACGCTCGAGTGTATATATATATATATATATATATATATATATATATATACACATACACACACACATATGTGTATGTATGTATATATGTATGTCGATATATATTTAACAAGCCAACAATGGCAAAACTACGATTTACATTTAATTAGCCTGATAAGACAACCGTTATCCAATAAGTCCATTTAGATTTACATGTACAAGACCAACCAATAGAAATTCAATTAATCAGAAATCAATTTTAACAAACTACGAAACCGTCTAAATGAAATGAAAGTCAATAAATTAAGATTCTAAATAAAATTTTCCGTTTATAACACCATAACTGCACCCACGATAACACACAAGCTACTCCAAAGTTATCGCCATTCTTCCACCCCTACTAATTCTAATACATCTAGTTTTTAAATTGAACCAAGTACAATTGAGAGACAGCAAAAGTCTCCTTCAAAATATATTTAATACTATGATTCTCATCATCACAACTATCACCATCATCGTCCTCATCGACGTCGTCGTCGCCAGCAACATCTGTACATTAGGTTATCGACTCCTCTGGCTCATAGTGCCGATTTCCTGGTTTCCATGGCGCACAAGTGACCGAAATCACAGCACGCCTCCTAAGCGCATCATCAGTCCATCGTATGGTTATTAATTTGAGCTGAATTGACTGGAAGTGCTTTACTCAAGAACACACCTCGCCCGATCCGCGAATAGAAAAAGACAATGCTGCGATCATGAGTGAAACACCCTACTAACCACTAGGCCATGCCCCCATCCTTTAATACCCTATAAGTTGATAATACGAACATTTTGCAGATTTAGAATTCAATGATTTGTCCAACCAAACATTGCTTCCTTTAGTCACTTATTAACAAATATCTTAGATTAATACTTCACCTCTGAAAATGACTGATAGCTCTATTAATCTTTATTTTTCTCCATTTAGGCTATTACATAAGCTACATATTATCCGAAAATTCTACTGTTCTATATACGATATGTTAGGTTGACAGATTTACGTTTCGTGATTTCCGCAGTAAAATATTGGCTTTCCGACAGCAACAACGGCAAACTGGATACGGTCAACTAGCTCTGCATTTTGGCAGTTGTCAGAAATCAAACTATACAAGTATTTAAACTGATTCAACACATGCAGAGAATGACTCGTGAAAAGGATGTACGAAGTTACGTCTCGGCTGTTAAGTCTCAGGTGATATAATGCTTCAGTCTCATTTACATCAATACATAAGTACTGAAGATTTGTTGCAGTACATTTAAAATGATGTGTTTTGAATATCTTTAGGAAAATTTCTACTAGTTCTGAATCAATAGCGAAAATAATCGTGAGTATGCATGTCAAGGCACTTCTAATTGGATCATGTTATACATAGGTTCAAAAACCACCATCCACGCTTGAGTGAGTATATACCCTGCTATCGCGGTTCCACTCCATGATTTGAAGCCAGGTAACCAGAAATAACGGAACCAGCGTTCGAACAAGTATACAGCCTCTGGTTTACACCATTGTTCTCTAGGAAGATCGAGCAGACAGACCATCAACACGAATTTATCTAGGCGCCAATACAAATTTATGTGCTCTCTGTACTTATATTGTCGAAAGTGTACATGGAGCCAATGGTCACAACTAAAAGTGGGGCTCACTTTTCGGCTTCTACCCTGGCAGCCACAAGAATTTGTAAGTGTGAGTCAGGTAGTGTGCATTTGTGAATGTCGAAGACTAGTGAGGAATGTGCGTTCAGGAATATTGCGCAAGGGATTTACAAGAAATTGTTTGCTTTTTTAAATGGAAATATGCTAATTAAGACAGTCTTAATTACTAATGGCATAACCTTGCTTTAACATTCCATCTAACTAATATACAAGAGATAACAAGAATTTACTCCTATTAAATGCAATCCACGTTTCTTATATCAAAACCTCAGCCCTATTGACAGTATTCTTTAATAGCTCTTTTGCAACGCTTCTACAAGAACTTGGCATCCAAATAAAGTTTTCAGTTCCTTTTACTATATTGTGTTTCAAAGTCTTTTAACTAACATTTCTTTAAGAGCAATATTTAAGGCAACGAGGATGCAGAACAGTTACCTCGCCGGACAAAATGCATAGAGGCATTTCTTCTGACCAATACGTTAGAGCAATCTGTGTGTGTGTGTGTCTGTATCTTTGTGTTTGTGTACTATCTGTGCGTATATATGTATGTGTGAGCGCATGCGCATGTGTAGATATGGCCAATATACATATGGATAGTTAGATTAGAACGTTACTTGCATATATATGCCTGTATGTGTATTGTTGATGAATGTTCAGAAGAGTGAATACATCGGTGGATTGTTTGTTTGAGTCTCCATGTGTTTGAGAGAGAGATTGACAGTGAGAGTTGCAAGGAAGACAAAACCAATGTATTCGTATGGTCGTCTATCATGAAAGAGTCAGTTACGAAATAGTAAGTGATAAATAGAAAGTATAATATATGTTATGACAAGTGTGTGAATGTGAAGGTGAACTATTTGGTGTATAAAAAGACATTCACAATGAATTATAGAAATATATGAGCGACGAATCCTATGTCGACTTCAGTTACAAACATTGTTCCATTCAAAAGTGAACATTCCATTTGCAGAACGATAAAAACAAGAGAGATGTTGCACTTTTAAGTTATCTGGTACCTGTTATTTCCGTCTGTTTGAGGTGCGGCTATTTGTTTTAAGTGAATCGAAATGGAAAAAAAACTCTTCAGAATTGTCTGAATTTCATTGGAACTAAAAATTTACGAGGTACTAAATAAAGAAATACGGTCCGTTATGACAAGTTTTAAGTTTAACATTGCGTTAGCTTATATGATGTATGACACAATAACTAGAAAAATTCTAAAAATACATGCGCAATTTTAACACCACGAACAAAGAGAAAAAAAAGGAGGAGGAGAGGGAGAGACAAACAGAGAGACAGATGTGAGACAAGCAGTCAGACAGACAGAGAGACAACGGGCAGTTTGACAGTTGGAATTTCATAACTTGAGAAGGAAAAATTTTCCAAGCAGCAAGAACTTATTCTGCTTTCCAAATTCATCGACCTACTGTGATAACATGTGTTACAACCTCAACTGACAGCGGCGCTAAAGTAGTCGTTGGAGTAACAGCAGCAGCGGCAGCGGTAGCAGCAGTAGTAGTAGTAGTAGTAGTAGTAGTAGTAGTAGTAGTAGTAGTAGTAGTAGTAGTTGTAGTGGCGGCAGCAGCAGCAGCGGTAGTAGTAGTAGTAGTAGTAGTAGTAGTAGTAGTAGTAGTAGTAGTAGTAGTAGTAGTAGCAGCAGCGGCAGTAGTAGTAGTAGTAGTAGTAATTGTTTTGATTTCTTATGGGTTTGCAATAATAGTGATGTTTGAATTTGGCGAAAGTTAAAACATGTTGAAAGCTTGAATGGGTGATACTTTATTCTATTGATCCTAGAATGTGAACGGCAAAGTTGGTTTCGGTTGGATTTCGGGATCAAAAAATACTACAAAACATTTTTCATGCGCCCCAATGATTCTGCTATGTTTAAATAATTTGCTACGTTTTAAATAATTAATTTGTGATGTATGCATACGGTCTTGTGTTTCGGTGAGAAGATGTCAGACGATACCCTCTATTCTAGTACGCGGCTGAAACTTTATTTGATCGACCCTCGGGGGATAAAAGCACAGCTGATGACGGTCATATCTCATATGAGAATGTAAAGACTCGGAACTGAATGCTGCAAACTATTTTATCCAATACTCTAACTATTCTGCAAACAAAACCTCCTACTATAATAATTATCATAATTATAATATGTTTTCACAAATTTGGACACGAGGCCAGTAATTTTGGAGGAGAGAGGTAAGTCGATTACATCGACCCCAGTACTCAGCTGGTACTTATTTTATCGACCCCCAAAAGGATGAAAGGCACAGTGGAGCTCGGTCAGAATTTGAACTCAGAACGTAAGAACGAGCGAAATACCTCTAAGCATTTTGCCCGGTACGGTAATGATTCTGCCAGTTCAATAATAATGATAATGATAATCCTTTCTACCATAGGCAGGAGACGTGAAATTTTGTGGGATGTGGGATAGTCGATGACATCGACCCCAGGTCGCAACTGGTCCTTAATTTATCGACCAAGAAAGGATAAAAGGCAAAGTCGACCTCGGCGGTATTTGAACGTAGCGGCAGACGAAATACCGATGGGAATTTAGCCCGGCTTTCTAACGAGTTTGCTAGCTTGCCGGCTCAACAACAACAGCAACAAAAACAACAAGAGTTGGCCAATATCTACTGTGGTTATTGTATCGGCATAGTAAGATCAAAACTGCCGACACCTCCCTGAATCTGTAACTGAGGGAGAAAATGTAATGATTCTTTGGGACTTTCCAGTATGTACAAACCGGACAATCAAAGCTAATAAACCAGATATTGTTGTGAAAGACAAAACAATAAAGCCTGTTTATTGATTGACATGATCATACCTTGAGACCATAATATCTCGGCAAAAGAATTTGATAAGCTCAGAAATTATGAAGATTTCTTGATTGAAATCGAAACAATGTGGCAGCTCAAGACAGTTACAAAACCAATGATTGTAGGGGCACTTGGAATGATCAAAAAAGGAACTGGAAATTATCTGAGGATGATCCAGGCGTATCATCCATGCAAGGAGTGCAGAAGGTTGTGGTAACTGGTACGTCACACGTACAGAGAAGAGCATTGTTGCTGTGAATTTTCTTTCCTTTTTTCTTTATTTTTTTTGTTTTTCTTCTTCTTTTATTTCTTTTCTTCTTCTTTCCTTTTTCTCCCTGTCCTCCAGCCTTTCTTCCTATTACATGGTGTCTTTATTTTAATGGCCTACCAATGTATACGGTGAGTTACTTTGCCCTACGTGTCAGGAGGTCACTCGGCAAGAAATGGAAACAAAATTGAAAGGAGACAACAATAATAATAATAATAATAATAATAATAATAATAATAATAATATTAATAATAATATTAATAATAATAATAATAATAATAAAGAAAAAGAACTTGTTATGAATCACGTTGCTGACTAACCCCGTAACAAAAATTAAATCCAACAGTTCAATTTTCCAAACGGAAACATTTACCTTGCTCTCGAATTTTGTTCAATGGATCATTGTTACATCTTTTCACTATTTTATTATTACCACCTTCATTTCAATCATCATCATCATCATCATCATCATCATCATCATCATCATCATCATCATCATCATCATCATCTTCATCACTGTCCTCATCATGTTCGTCATCATCATTTTCATCACCGTCGTCATCATCAGTATCATCATCATATTATTATTATTATTATTATTATTATTATTATTATTATTGTTGTTGTTGTTGTTGTTGTTATCATTTAATTATCGCTTTTGTTCATTCCTTATTTTTACGGGATTCCGTTTCTTTGTTTCTTTATTTAAATTATTTCGTCGTTCTAAAAGTATTGGCATGGGGTGGAGGTGGGAATGCCAACAAAATCGAAAAGGAAAAAGAAACATAAAAAAAAAGAAACTTTTAAAAGAAATAAGGCAAATAACTGCCTCGGCATTGATATAAATCTGATTATTTTCTGCATTTAAGCACTTCAATTGATAATGGCCCAAGAATCAATAGTCTCACGTGCTTGGAAATGGAAACCAATCTCCAGTTTGCATTATTGTTTAAATTGAAAACGAAGGCAATATTTTTGCCTCCCAAAACATATTATTTGCTTGTTTTCTTCTTTATTTATTTTATGTATTTTTTGTTTTATTTTTTGATGATGCAGGATGTTGTACAGTTTTATGTTTATATCGGGTTTTATTGTTTCCCCCAAAATTATAATGCGGTGCTCCTTGTTATCCCACAATTCATAAAATGATTTTCCTCTTTATATTTTGCAGTCAATTATTTATTCAGTTCTAATTTTGTTTATTTTTATGTTTTACTTACTTGCTGTTTTCATTTTTTTTTTAACTTTTGAATTTATTTATGTTTTTCTTAAGAATGTACAGTATGTACAATATGAATAGAAACACCGAGTGCTGGAATATTTAGCTTCAGTGAATCCATCGGCTTGTCGCGCTTACAAAACATGATCAACGAAAGGAACATGTATTTCTACGCCTCTTTGCTTTCCTAAAGTATATAACACTTATACATTTAGATCGAGTGTGTTTTCTGAAAAACATTCAACATGTAAGATAAAACGCATGACGTGAGAATCGCGAGGGGAACAGAGTCAAAAGAAAACAACAACAAAACTTGTCATAAAATGAAGAGCTAAGCAGAAAATGGTATTACTATACTATACTACAGTGATGGTATAAGAGATCCCTATACGACAAATATATGAAAGAAAAAGGTGAATACAGTGGATATAGTTAAAGAAAACTTGCAGCATTGTTTGAGACGTGTAGAAATAAACATTTGAGACGGAAGGATATTTCATTGCGAATCAATGCCAAATTCTTCTTAGCAGAAACTAGTAAAGGGCTAAATACGAGGACGTGAGCAGTCTGGATATCCGAAATTCATTTGTCACTGTGACACAATAAGGAATGTCAAATTGACTGCATTCAAAATGTCCGTTGGTTTACTTCCTTTAGAATATATTTAAAAACGATTATTCGTTTCGTAAATGAAGTGATTTAAACATAAAGTAGTACAAGATTTGTATTAAAAATATAAAAGTTTTGCTTCCCACCCACATGGTTCTGTGTTTAATCTTACTGTGCATGGTACCTTGAGCGAGTGTCTTCTACCATATGTTCGAGACAACCAAAGATTATTGAGTGGATTTTTTTAGAGACAAAACTGAAACAAACCTACTATATATATGTATAGATAGATATACATACATACATACATACATACATACGTACACACATACATATATTTGAGTGTATGTGTGTGTATGATTGTGTTTGTTCCAGCCCCGACCGGTTGGTATGATGCTAGATGTTTCCATTATTTTGTTCAACCTTGTATTTATATATGCATACATACATACATATACAGACCCACACACACCTATATATATATATATGCATACATATATATATATATATATATATATACAAGCGCACATATATATATATATGTGCATACATACATACACACACACATATATATATATATATATGCATGCATACATTTATGCACACATACATGCATCTAGAGACACATACATACATTCATATATGCTTACATGCACAAAACATACATATATATACATATAGATCAAATCTTTCATACGTTTAGAATTATGATTACGATATATCATTGTGATTTTGAAATCCCAATAAAAATGCGATTGCATCAATATACAACAAAAAGTATGCATCAGAAAAAGCCTAATAGGATTTTATATCTAGTGGAACAAAACGCACAAAATATTATAAAATGTAAAAAAGGCAGCGAGCTGGCAGAATTCTTAGCTCGCCGAGCAAAATGTTTAGTGGCATTTCGTCCGTCTTGTACATTCTGAATTCATAGTCTGACGTGATCGACTTTGCCATTCATTTTTTCGGGGTCGATAAAATAATTGCCTACTGGCCTTTTGCAAAAATTCGAAACCAATATTATAAAGCTAAATAAAAAGTAGAAGCCGAATAAGAGATAAACCAGCTTAAGTCAATATTTTGACCATAAATATAGCACATTTTCTGTGTTTCAAATACAAGCCCTACTTTCCATTTGTGAACTCTCATGGACACGAAGCTACACACATATCTGAACAGGTTTAATAAAGTTCTATATTTTAGTGATGAGCAATTCTGTACGTTATTTATATCATTTACATTGGACGGATATGTGTCCTCATCTTGTTTATTGTTACCACAACGTTTTGGCTTGAAAATGCGAAGCCTAAACGAGTCAGCACATATGCTAGAACACAATAACCTCTTAAGCAGATCTAGTGCAGATATTTGTAGAATATGGGAACCGGTATTGAGGAAGGATGCAAAAATATTAGGTTTAGAAACTCTAAAATTCACTCTATAATTACCCACAGGCATATAGTTTAATGGTTAAGAGCGCGGATTAATAACGCCAAGATTGCGACTTTGAATAATAATAATAATAATAATAATAATAATAATAATAATAATAATAATAATAATAATAATAATAATAATAATAATAATGATAATAATAATAACATCGACAAAAAATACCTTAGAACTCAAGGCTGGTTACCGAGACAACTAATGAAGCCTGGAGAGTAAATCAGCTAAAACGTTGTGGTAACAACAAACAAGATGAGGACACATATCCGTAAATAAGGTATAGGCTTAATAATCCTTTCTCATATGGATATGATGGCTGAAAATTGGGGAAGGTGGGCAAGTCGATTATATTGTGGACAGTGCCCGACTGGCACACCACGGCGGAAGTTTAACACAGATTGTAAAGCAAGAAAGATGGAGATCAGCGTTTTCTCCAGCATTTAGATATTTTGTCAGCTCACTGCCTCAACAAGCAGAATTCCTTTTCAATAAGTATTTGTAAACATTAAAGCAAGGTAAGCTTAAGTGGAGGAAGTTTGTCTAAATATTTCTCGCGATGTTCGCGAATTTCAAGCTCGTCTGAGACCAACTTTGCTTTTTACCAACATCCCTACCCCTCATCCGTCATTCAGAACCAAAAACAGTCAAGGAATTCTTTCTACTACAGGCACAAGGTCGGAAAGTCTGGAGGAAAGTGTAAGTCTGGTCTTCAACCCCGAAAGGATGAAAAGCAATATCAGCCTCGGCGAAATTTGGACTCACCACACAAAGGGAGGGAGAATGCAACCAGATCGCCTTCTTCCAGACCGCCAATTACCAGCTCAGCTAACATTCAAATGTGGTAGTTGATAATATCGATTAATCACTTCGGCTCAAAAGTGCTGGCCTTGTCGCTAATCCGTAACCAATATTTACTTCCACGCTACATACTTCGCTATGGATATCTGACAGAGAAAAATGACTGATCTTCTCGGTGAAAGGGTGAATAGCGATACGATGGCCACGATGGAGTTGTATCCAAACACTGCGCGACTTAACATATTTCTGATTTTTCATAATATCCATGTTCAACCGAGCTCATTTAAGAATATGGGCAAATAGATATTAAGGTAATTTTTTCCTTCGGATACCATTGCTTTAATCCATCAAACATGTGTAGCAATGGGTTGTTGCTTTGACCAAACAATCAATAATATGAGTGTTTGCGAAAGTGTTTAAGCAAAAGTATAGTTGTATATACATATATACAATATATGTATATATCTATGTATCTATCTATCTATTTATCTATCTATCTATCTATCTATCTATCTATCTATCTATCTATCTATCTATCTATGTATCTGTCTATATATACATATATATATATATATATATATATATATATATATATATATATATATATAGGTGTATATGTATATATTTGTGGATATATATGTATGAATATATGTATACGTAAATACATACATTTATGTATAAATTCATATACAGACTTATGTGCACTTAAGCATACATATATATATGTATGTGTGTGTAGATATACATATAAGCGTATACGTACGCCTTCCAAATACATACACATTGACACGTATGTATATGTTCGCGTGTGCGTGTGTGTGTGTGTGCGTGTGTGTGTGTGTGTGTGTGAGTATGTTTGTGTGTGTGTGTGTGTTTGTGTGTGAATGAATATGCGTACAAATCGTGTGTATATATGTGATTCTAATCAATGAGATTTATATTGCTATCCTAAGCAGCAGGCAAATAGTTATCTATGCTAATCCGTCCATCTTAGGTTACATCATTTTGATAAACACAGATAGTCTTCTCACGTGTAAACACATACAAACATACTTGCATAATGACATGTATACATAAATATATAGATACATATAGCCGTATATCAAAACGCATAATAGGTGCGAAGCAGAAATACACAGACATAAAAGAAGCATACACATGTGTGGGTGAGGTTGATCATGTGTTTGCTTGTAAACGTGTATGCATGAATGTGTATCTTTATATATAAATATATTATATAACACACATACATAAGTATAAATGTATGCATATATTTGCATGGGCGTATTTTACTCTTAAATATCTATGCGTGTGTTCTATCTCTAATTAAGCCCAAATGTCAGTGCACGTATTTGAATGTGTGCATATATATATATATATATATATATATATATATATA
>NC_068993.1:45733627-45737093 GCF_001194135.2 Octopus bimaculoides | reverse complement strand
ATATATATATATATATATATACAGGAATGTACTGAGAAAGACAGGCGGAGGGTGACAAAGGGAAAGAGAGAGAAACAGAGAAGTAATAGTTTAAGCAGATACACCTGAATATTTAGAGAATTTATAGCTAACCCATATTTTCATCAGAGAGATTTCCAATTGTCACCATATATCATATTTATGAATATCTAAATATCTACTTTGACCCATTATCATTAAACCCAATTTTGTACACTATTTAACTCGTCATCCCACTATATATCTACCTTATATGATTGATACCTTATCAGGCTATCGTCAGGTGACATAGTCGTGGATATGTATATAAGATCACTATTTCTAATCAATTGTATTACATTTCATCTAAACGCCGTACTATATAGAAAACGAGACTTCGCATGTCTGTGAAGCAATGGATAAATATATTATTACCGTTTCTTAAGAAACTAAATCTCCTTAGCTCGAATTAATATGCGTATGTATTCATATTCAAGATTAACACACTTGACGACAGTCGGAAATCCAATCAAATGCCGATGGAAATAATCGGAATTTAATGCTGTTATAAATTCTTTATCGACTTACGATTATTTTAAGCAAGTATGTTTCCCAACGAGATACATTATGAAAAATATACAGGCTTTGCAATGCAATCCATAAATGCTATAAATAATAGCATAAAGAATTAAAAAGCAACAATCTTCAGTGGTGTGACTGCTTCTACGCTATAAACGCCCTTTAGAAACACAACGAAAGAAGCTAACAAGTAACATTGAAATGCATACAGCATACTATAAAATAGTTCAGAAAACAAGTTTTCGGCGACTCAGTTTAGTTTATAGCCGAAAATAATTCATGGAGTGAATTAACAGACCATCAAATGCATCAAAAATTGAAGCAAAACATCGAATCACTGTCCTCTAAGAAGACGTCATGCAGCTACAATTCTCTCCCACCTCTCTCTCTCTCTCTCTCTCTCTCTCTTTCTCTCTCGTTCTATATATTAGATTCTACTCATGCAGCTCAAAAGAGTAAAATTATTCGTTTTCTATTTCGCCACGCTACACGGCCAACAATTTTAAGAAATGAAGATGGTTAATTATACCCACCCTTGTGCTCCAATTATTTCATCAACCCCGAAAGAATGAAAGGCAATGTCGACCTTAGCGGAATTTGAACAAAAAACGTAAAGAACTGCCACTAACGAGTTTTGTCTGACGCAGTAACAATTCTGCCATATCGCCTACTTGAAAAAGAGAAATTATTAAACCGTAATTGTTATTTTGTATACTTCATGACAAAAAATTTCGTCTTGCTTAAAATAACAATGTTTAGAAGTGAAAGATAGTGATTTCTGTTACCAACAAGAAGAGGAAGTTTACATGAAACTTAAATGCGGGGTCAGTTTTTTTGTGGTGCTAATGATGTTTCATTATTAATCTGAAGTGTATTCCTTCCTGACATTGAAGCCATCACGACGTCATTTTCAGACAGCGGTCGGGCGCTGAAGGTTAGATCAATACATTCCTATGCATTTGCACATAGAGCCTGAAACCAAAAACAGGTATGGATATTTTCTATTTCTACCACTTGGAATTGAAGTAAATATTCGAATTTCTAATAGACTGATCGTTGCCTTTGATCAAAAAATATAATTTTTACATTTCCAAGTGGCATTTTCAATTATATTTAACTCTGTCAGTTTGCACTAAACACGAGTTCGTATTCTTGGCATCCTATAGTCAGAATTGCTACAATGTAAGTAAAAAGCTTTGCGGTATTTCCTCTTAATCTTTACATTCTGAGTACAAATCCCGCTGTCGTCAGATATGACTTCCATCATTTCAGGGTCAATGAAAATAGAGTACAGGTAGAAGTACTAGGGTCGATGATATAGACTAATCCCCTCTATCTCTCTCTGAGAATTTTTAGTTTTGTGTCTTATCAGAAATTATATCGCCGGCGAGCTTGCAGAATCATAGCGGCATCGGAAAAAATGCTGTACCGTTTTTGTTCCAGCTCTTTCTAATTTCAAATTCCGCCGAAGTCAGATTCCCTTTCATATTTACAGGATAGATGAAATAATGTACTAATGTCCATAGTATCCAACAATGCCCAAACACCCTTAAATTTGGAAGTGTTGTGTCAAAATCAGAAGATAGAAACTTTTGCTTTCTCTTCTGAATGTATATTTTCTTTAAACGTATGACTGCACCGAAATGGAAACTTTGCCATAAAAGGAACACTCGACTGAGGATCTAGTAGTTCTATGAAATAGAAACTTATTGACAAAGTTATACACATAATGCTGAGTATATACTTTATCACTATAGGTGATTTCAGAGAATGATATGGACGTACAATGAATTTTAACATCATAATTAATATTTAACGTTTGTCTGTTACTGAAAATTCAGACGCTACGGTTTTTGTCCGGGACAGGATCCCTTTTATATACGTATTATGTTTCAAAAAAGCACAATAGACGTCAGATCTACGCAAAACAAAGTCACTCCAGAAGTGACCAGGAGAGCAACAGACAAGTATTTCACCGTTGTTGCAACATTTCAATATCAGTTACTCGTGGCACTTCTGAAACATAATCCAATCATCCAGTCTGAAGTACATAGAGATAGCATATATACTGTACACTGATTTGAAAAGGCTCTAAATAAGGAGAATAAAAGTCCTATTATATTTTAGAAGTAGCTCTATAGTAAAAACTTATCAATATAATATATTCAACACCTTTGTGAGTGGTGGAAAAGCCACAAGCTGCGGTTTAGTTCACAAGTTGTGTTGTCTCACGTATCATGATGCGAATACAAAATAATGAAATGCGTACTAATTCTTAAAGCCAAAGTTTTATTAAATCAAAAGAACATAAACCATATTTCTCATTTGAATTTTTTGCAATAATTATGTTATTAATAACAATAACTGTAAATTAATTAAAGTTATAGCATATTGATTAATTCCATATAAGGAAGCGTGATATGTTAGCGTGACCAAGCAATAATCAACAATGAATATTACTACTACTATTACTGAGACAAACAATATTGTCTTAATTTACTTTATTTCTAATTATTTTTCAGTCTAAAGTGTAATTAAAAAATTATTTGAACTTCTCTTTCTGATACACTAAGTGAACGAAGCGAATTAGATGCGAGAAGAAAGAGATTCCAACATGAATCTGAGGTGTATTATGTTATGCATGCGATGACCCAGCATCCGCATTTTCAACGAGCGGCATGAGCTTGCGGCTGGAAGAGCAAGATCTTAGGTACATGCACAGCAAGATGAGCCCCGAAAAGTCAAGAAGAATCCTCCATTATTTTCATTAAAAAGATAAAAGGAGAGATGCTATACACACACACACACACACATACACACATACACACATACACACACATATATATATACATATATATACATGCAATATGTATGTGCGTGCGTGTATATA
>NC_068993.1:45733041-45733581 GCF_001194135.2 Octopus bimaculoides | reverse complement strand
TATATATATATATATATATATATATATATATATATATATATTATATATATATGTATGTGTGTGTGTGTGTGTGTGTGTGTGTGTTTAACTACACGCAAAGACAGATATAGTAAGAAAGCTACATGCAGATAGATTTATAGATAGATGACAGATAGATATACAGATAGACAGACAGGTAGATAGATAGATAGATAGATAGATAGATAGATAGATAATAGATAGATAGATAGATAAATAGATAGCCTCACAGGTGAGACATGGATATATAGCATCATCAATATTACATCTAATTAACGATAGTGCAACAGTGCCACCCATCTCACCCTACCCTACTTCCCACCTTTCATCCACATGTTCAGCAGCCAATATTGACTGAACTGCTTGTATCCAAAAACATCGTGTATTAATAATTCTTCACACATGCTCACACAATCACATTCACCGACGCTTGCATACACACACAAACACACACAAACACACATTCATTCGTCCATTATACATTCATATCTGCACACAGTTACCTATATACCCATATATATA
>NC_068993.1:45729515-45732899 GCF_001194135.2 Octopus bimaculoides | reverse complement strand
ATATAGTTCAAAAACACAATAACAAAAAAACAAAAAAACAACAAAGTGAGGACGTGATATGGATAGTATTATTGGACGCTCAGGAAAGGAAAGAGAGAGTGTATGACGTTTCGGGCGTAGCCCTTCGTCGGAAAGATGGAAAGTTCGGAGAATGGAAGAACGGAGAAAGAGGAAAATGGTACCGATGCCCACGAGGTTACATATATATATATGAGTATATACATATATATATGAGTATATACAAATATGTATATGTGTTTGTTCATATTTATACATATATATACATATGTTGATATATATATATGTTTTCATACATATATTTGTTCATATATATATACATATATATACTTACACACACACATATATATATATATATACATGTACATAATTACAATTATATATACATATATATATAGGTATATATATGTATATATATATATATATATGTGTGTGTATACATAGCATGTATACTCTTATATCATATGACGGTTGTATAAGGATGTATATGCATGAATGATGGGAAACTTCTTGCTAGTGTTTCTGTCTTCCAACTAATATGTGTTTAGTTAGATGCCTGCTTGTATGTGCTTTTTCTCGTTTCTGTTCTGTATATGTGAGCGCACGTGTTCATGACGTTGTAAACGTTATTTTTTTTTTTTGTTTGAGTTGTGTATTCTATGTGTATATAGTACTTGTATCTGAATGTATGAGTCTCTGATTGCAGGTAAACTGGAATGTTTGTGTGTGCGTGCGTGCGTGCGTGCGTGCGTGCGTGCGTGCGTGCGTGCGTGCGAGTGAGACTCTGTGTGTCTGTATATGTGTGTGTGTTTGTGTTTGTGAGTGTGCGTGCGTGCGTGCTTGCGCAAGTGTGTGTGTGTGTGTGTGTTTGCATGTCGTATGTATGTGTTCGGGTGTATGTGCTTATGAAGCTGTGTAACAAATGAATATTCAGCCACAGTTCAGCTGTCATTGTCTTCAAACAGAGCACTGACAATTCTGATGATTATTATGATGACAACCATAATAAAAAAAATCATCATTTTTCTTCCTCATCTTCAAAATCATCGTCATTCTCCTCCTCCTAAACATCATCATCATCACCATCATAACTATAATCGTCATCATCATCATCGTCATCATCATCATGAACTTTATCAATTTTAATCCATACATCAACACTACATTGGATGTCATTCAAACTGTAATCCTGTTACAGCGAAATATTTCAGCGGTTTCGAAATTTTCAGATTTTTTTTACATAGACGGAAGACAAAAGAAAATCAGAATTAGTGAATAAATCTGATCAGCAACTTAAACGTCGTCAGTTCCAATCTAAGTATAACTCGTTATTTATTTATTTGATGCAGGTGATTTGATGCAGGCATGACTGAGTGGTTGAAAAGTTCGCTTTGCAGCCACTTCCTTTCGTATTCAGCCCAACTAAGAAGCACATTAGCAATTGTCTTCCACAACAGCTTAGAGCCGACCAACGCTTTGAGTGTGGTTTCCCTCGTGAGTGTCTTTTACCGTTTAACAATCGATGTTGGTTTGTGTATGTGTCCGTAATTTAGCGGTTCAGCATAAAAGATACTGATAGAATAAGTAGCGCACTTTAAAAAATGCTAAGTACTGGAGTTGACTTGGTCGACTAAAAAAAATCTTTCAAGATGATGCTCTAGCATGGCCGCAGTGGAATTAGTGAGAGACAAGTAGAAGAATAATGGTATAAAAGAAAAAATATATATTCTATATCATAATTTATTATTTCTGAGCATTTATGTCCTTAATAATTTTGTTCATTAAATTTCAAACTTAATTAAAACTTCACACTTCTGACCGAATATCTCACTGGTTTTATAAAAGGGAAATTACGAATGAACATCTTTAACTAGTCGCAGAACAAATATTTGAAGGAAATTTGTCTCTGAATCACTGGTTTTCCGATATTTTTTGTCGCCGAAATATACATACATATACAATTCCGTTTCACAGATTCAAGATATATATAAGTCAGCCAGCAAGACACGCACAAGCACACACATACACATACACACATCACGTACACTCAAACACAAAATTCACATGTATCTTATATTAGGTGAACTAAATGCACTCTGGTTAGAGGACGGATAAATATCCTATTAAAACATCTTAAGATATAAAGCAAAATATATTTGTACCAGAAAACTAACAGTTAGTCTAAGTTTAAAACAAAACAGTAAAAAGCCTTGTCAGCAAGGAAAATATAAAAATATTTGTACGCTAGATAACGTACGTAACTCACCTGCTATTTCGTACATATTTCAATGTGAGAACGACACAAACTTTCACATCAAATACACAACAATGATGTCTGCTTGCATATTATATTATAGAACACAAAGTTGTATTATTTAGGAAAAGAAAAGTGAAATGTTATTGTCATAGCAAAATAAAACTAATACACTACGTATGAAATAGACTGCGAAAGCAACCCGCATTTCAGGGTTCGAAATAATTAAATTTAATGATAATGGACGTTTTAAGATACATCTTTCCGATTTTCTTTTAGCGCCTACTACAAACTGCACCACTATCGCCGCATCTGAAAGTTAGCTGGAGAAAGGTTTATAATGTTAATGGTCATCGGAGTGATACTGTACAAACATTAAATCAAAAATAATTAAATACAGAAAATCTTTAATAAGAAACATTGGACTAGAAGACAACAGTCCAGTTTGCCAGGAAATATCTTTGAAAGATAGGTTCACCAAAAAATCAATGACACATGTATAGAGATTTTCAATTACTCCTTAAACTTCTTTTGTAAATGTGTGTGCGTGTGTGTGTGTTTGTCTGCGTGTGTGAGTGTGTGTGTGAGAGAGAGAAAGAGAGAGAGAGTGTGTTTATGTAAGTGTGTGTGCGTGTGTGTGTGTGTGTGTGTGTGTGTGTGTGTGTGTGTGTGTGTGTGTGTGTGTGTGTGTGTGTGTGTGTAGGTGCGTTATGTAGTGATTCAGATGTACTCGTGAGCTAACTACAATTTCTGAATCGAGCAATGCATTGAGTTGTTGGGCAAAACAATTTGTTTCCCGTTGCTCAAGTTCACTCAGAACGCCCCCAAAATATAGGAATCATCCCTTAAGAGCTCGGGAAAGACATTTGATCCTTTTGGAAAACGCACACACACATACACACACACATACACACACACAAACACCCACTCACACACATAGAACAGCTAGTTTTAAATTTCTGAAATATGAGTCAAAACAACTCTTAGCAACGTAAGAGCACTTTTCTAAGGGCTTTCACCTGTCATCAGCCGTTAGAAAAGTGATCTGACATGGCTAAGAGTTGTTTTCACTCTTATTTCTAGCAACGGTGGTGTCCACTACCCTCCGTCAT
>NC_068993.1:45726575-45728538 GCF_001194135.2 Octopus bimaculoides | reverse complement strand
AGTGATCTCATATTTTGGCACAAGGCCAGAACTTTTGAGGGGTGTTAAGCCGATTACCTCAACTCCAGTGTTTAACTAGTACTTATTTTAGCACCGTCGAAATGATGAAAACAAAAGTCGATTTCGGAGGAATTTGAACTCAGAACTCAGACGAAATGCCGCTAGGCAGTTTTCCCGGCGTGCTACCAACTCCGCCACCTCGCCGTCCCTAATTTAATGTATAATATTCGTTTCAAATTTTGGCACACGATCAACAATTTTCGGTAGCGGCAAGTCGATTACATCGAACCCAGTATTCAAATGATACTTATTTTATCGACTCCGAAAGGATGAAAGGCAAAGTCGACCTTGGTGGAATTTTAATTCAGAACATAAAGACGACCGAAATTCCGCAATGCAAACGATTTTGCCAGCTCGCTACCTCATTTTAATATATAATATTGATTTCAAATTTTGGCACAAGGCCAGCAATTTCGGGTGAGGTATTAGTCGATTACATTGATCCAGTGCTCAACTGGTATTAATTTTATCGACTCCGAAAGGATAAAAGGCAAAATCAAGATCGGCGGAATTTGAACTCAGAAAGTAAAGACAGACGAAATACCGCTGACAATTTTGCCCGGTGTGCAAAGGATTCTGCTAGCTCGCCGCTTTGTTTTAGTATATAGCATTACAATATAATATATAACAGCGAATAACGGATACACTAGGTCCAGATTTGAAACCATTATTCAAATTTTAACTTTTTAACGTTCATGTGTGTTAAATCTTAAATTTTCACTAACACTCTGCACTCAATCGGACTGCAGTAATGTGTCAAACTTTGCCAAGTGTCAAACTTTGCCAACTTAGGTTATTACAATTAAATCATTAATTAATGAATAATCACAAACGACAAAGCACTAAAACAATTATTAAATAAACCAGGGACTGATTGTTATCATAATATAACGCAGACAATTGACACTTGAACAACGATTTTCTATAAAGTTAGCGGCATGTTCTATTTACAACGTTAATGGACTTCTTCCATGCAATACATAGGATTTATGTATATGTTTGTATGTTGTATGTACCTATTATATAATTTCATCTAATTATGTGTCCTATATCATATTATTAATTTCATTTATTTATTTAGCTTATTTTATTTCATTTTATTTTTACCGTTTATAATCTGAGTTGTCTTATTTCATCACGTGGTAAACTACAATTAATATTTTCAATTCTACTCGTCTTCTTCTGTTACATATTATTGTCCCTACTTAAACTTTTGAGGTTTATATAACCAGTGTTCTTATCTTACAAGTCGGCTTTATTGTGAAGTTGGCAATTCGCCAGGTAACATTCTTTTGGTTTTATAAATGTGAATGTATGCATATCTGTGTAATAACACAATGTGTGTGTGTGCGTGTGTGTGCGTGGTGTGTGTGTGTGTGTGTGTGTGTTTGTGTGTGTGTGTATGTCTCTGTGTGTGTACGTGTATGTGTGTGTGTATACACACACTACGCATAGTGTCTTAACCTTACTTGAAAGCTTGTAACACAATGTGAAATGCATACCGTACGTCACATTAAAGTACTTCAATTTTAAATGCTTTTTGTGTTGTATATAATTTTTACTTTATAATATCTTGCTATAAAAGCCAGTAATGATACACAGCATTCATGCTTGTATGTATGTATGTATATTTCGTTTTGTACACAACATTCAGTACGGGTTATTGATTTCAAGAACCGTTGACTGATTGCTTCAACTTTCGACAGTATGACTGCCTCCAGCGGTGGTCGTGCAGCATTAAGGCTAGCAGGAAATGCCTAGTCTCTTTCTGTAGCACGTTTCTTTGTCGCCTATCATACATGCAGCCAAACTATCTGGTTTGTTTGGATGGTTGTGTGGATGACAGGCAAAAAAGGAAACGAGTGAAATAATGAATAGGAATGAATTATATATATATATATAT
>NC_068993.1:45717756-45726422 GCF_001194135.2 Octopus bimaculoides | reverse complement strand
ATATATATATATATATAAAGGGAGAGAGCAGAAAAAAAAGGAAGAGACACATTGATAAACGAAGACAACTATACAGAAAATATCTATTTCTATCAATGTCAACGTTGCAATATAATGTCTATCATATCATTAGGTAAAATTACATTTGGCAATCTAAATATATTTTTGCAGGTATTTGCCATCCTCACTGACAGATAAATAGTCTGTAGTTATGTATGCGCGTGAGCCAATGAGTATGTCGGTCTCGAGTTAAAGAAGACGGGAAGGTACACAAAATCTAGTGACGCCAACCATACTTTCACCATAACATTTCATTTCCTTAAGTCTTTTATTCTAGTCAGCTTCAAAATCTCTTCTTAGGCCATCTCTTTCTAAGAATCTTTTACGTTCAGAATTTTCCTTTCTTTCCGTTTTATATATATATATATGCATCTGTTTGTTTATTTTTTTATGCATTTATACACTTCTTTATTTGTTTTACTATTTTTATTTTAGTTCTTTCGCTTGCTTTTTCTGCAAGACTGTCTTTGACTAAATGTCACTGAAAGAAAACTAACACCGTTTATTGATTCAAACGTTCTGACAATAATACCAATCGCCATTATTGCCTTTGAGACATCGCCACAGCTTTCTACATCCCGATTTCCCTTCTTCCCTCACAGTCATTCTCTTTCTCTATCTTTTCACGCACACAAACGCGTGCACACAAATACACACACATATTGTAAGCGTGCGTCTGTACGTGTATGTGGGTATTTATCTCGCAAGATATCTATTTATCTGTTTCTTTCTTACCTGCTTGCCTATCTATTTTTCACGTTCTGTTTCACCTTCCTGCTTTCTTCCTTGTCTGCCACAAAATCGTTTGAAATAGCAAATTTAATGAAAATAGACATATCAATCGTTTCGGCATTTACACTTAGACTTAGATATAAGTTTTAATTAAATGAAGGAAATAGTTTGATAGACCAAGCGATATAGAACGAGAAGAGCTTCTCGTGTCGTTTATTTCTTTAGTGAAGATTTTACCAAACTTGAAACTTAGCATTTAGGAAATTGAGACGATTTATTTGGTTTTACTACATTAGGTTTCTCTTGTCAATTAGTAATTCACTGCATCAATCAAGGATTCTATATATACTGATTAAAACAATGTCAGTTAGGTGACCACAGCCGCCAGTAAAGTTTTCAGCAAGCAACATATCACGTAACTAACTAACTAACTAACTAACTAACTAACTAAACAACTACACAACAAGGATGAGTCTTTTCGAGGTATTTCGAAAGTCTAGAAACCGCAACCATATCTCCCTACTGGCTATAGAAAAAAATGTCACTTTGAAGAATATGGTCCTTGATACCCTTTGTCTGAATCCCTTTAATTATATATTGACCGGGAAAGAACCTGTCTCTGGCTAAATAGCGAAATAATAACAGCATCACTCAAGCAAACATAATTAACCCACCAAGCAACAGCCTCTGTCTGGCCAGAGGCAAAATAATAGCCAGATCTTTAAATTACACGCTGCACGTTGAATAACGAATTCTTAAGCTCATAATATTCGAGATAATGACGAGTTAGTCATGGGTGGAACACCTTTTCCCTGAAAGGCAGTTTTGTGCTTAAACAATAACAATCACAAGAACTGTGATTAACTAAAAGAAATTGTTAACAATCAGCAAAATAATATTTCGAAAATGCTGCTTCAAGCCTATTTTTGCAAAGTAGATTTGAAATAGTTGTGTAGAGTTTTCTGGAGATTTGGTAATAAGAAGTTGGTAGTGTTTTATTATCTGCTTATGAGCCTGCTGTACGTTGTGTGGAGGCGTATGAGTTTCAAAATATGGGTGAGCAAACACATTATTTCTTGTACATCATTTTAGCAATTGTAAGGGTTAGATGTGTTGACCTTGTACGCTACAGTGACTTAACGTTCAACCGGTGCTTTAGTAATCAGTATTTTATTCATTCCTTAGGAGGTGATAAGCGATATTTTATTTGACTGAATAATGGAGAATGGAATCAGAAGTTTTGCGGGTGTCGTTAGCATTAAGGAAGATAGATACGCTAGTTACTAAATTGTTAAAAGCAAAACACATTTTGTGTTTTATGTTTGTGAGAAGTCTGATAGTTTAATGTAGTGGTCTGAATTCGTGTAATAATTTGGGGAGAGTCATATAAGGGTCTTAGATGTTCTGTGCGAGGGTTGTGGCTCAATTTGATATTAAGGTGAAGTTTGATATGAGATGGATAGTGCATAGTTTTAGCTTAATATTCCTGTCTTCTAACTAATTTCGGTGGCTCTGGTGGTATAGTTTTTAGAAATATCTGCTAAAAGCTTTTCCTTGATGATGTTTGTTGGTGTATTATTAGAGATTATAATTGTGTTATTGGACGTAATGTTAATAACATTAATTACTCAATATAAAGTCTTAATATTTTGTGATATATTCTAAATAAAAATGTTTGATAGTTTTCTGTTCGTTCTATGGTCGACATTTTGTTATGTTTTCTGTTGTTGTTTTTTTCTGTTGTCTCTTTTTCTGTCTTTTTTTTTTTTTTTTTTTTTTTTTTTTTTTTTTTACAATGTAGAATTGTTTGATGCTAAGTTTTATTGCCGCTTGGCAATAATGCTATTTTAATGCTGTTTGTTTTATTTGAGATTGTCTCTGATTTTTATTAATTTGGCAATTTCTAATGTATCACTGGGGTTGAATTTGCTATGGCGTCTTGTGTAATGTTTCTTTTTAATATCTTTCATTTATCCTTCATTTGTCTCAGTCGTTGACCTTCGACAATGCTGGGTCATCGCCTTGGTGTCTTTTAGTCCAACAAATCGACTCCGTTAGCTAAGTTTTTAAGTCTGGCACTTACCCTGTCGGTTCTTTTGCCGAATCCGCTAAAATACGAAGTGTAAACAAACCAACACCGTCTTTAACGTTTCGAGCCTACGTTCTTCCACAGAAAGAAACAAGGAGAGAAAATATAGAATGTGTAGTGGCTAGCGATCTATCATGGCGAATGCCAGACAGAGAGGTCACACAGGAGAGCTAGAAAGAAAGGGAGATAATAAGGTATAGTGATCCCAAAACAAAGGTGCGCGAGCGTGTGTATAAGAGAGCATGTATATGCGTGTGGAAGAGGGCTGGTGACCTTGACGTGTGCGTGTTTGCATGTGTAGGTGTGTGAATGATGGTATAGGTACTGGGAAGTGGTCAGTGCTAGCGTGTGCGTGGTGGTGTGATGTGATGTGGTGTTGTGTGGTATGGTGGTGTATGATGTAGTAGTGTGTGGTGGTGTTGGGAAGTTTGTGGAAGTGGGTGGGGTGGGAGTTGATGTAAGGGATGGGATGGGATTGGGATGGTGGGGTTGGATTGTGTAGGGGTGAGGTTACGGGGGAGGGATGATGATAAAGGGAGAGGGGGAAGCGTGGGTAAGAGTGAAAAGAGGGAGAGTAGGAGTGAAGAGGAGGCGATATGCCTCTTTCATTTTTTGTCTACCAAATCCATGTTTGGTCGTTCCGGGACAGAAGAAGAGTAGGAATGAAGGGGAGGTGATATGCTTCTTTTCTTTTCTGTCTACCAAATCCGCGTTTGGTCGCTCCGGGACAGAAGTAGAAGATACTTGGCTAACGCGTCACACACTTATTGGAAAGCAAGCTTCTTAAGACACAACGACGTCTGCACTTCTCATTATTAAGTTCAATGTTTCTATGTTTATAATTGCGATGTTTTTGTTTTGAAAACATTTATTCTATTCCTTAGTGGTACTCGTTTCGCTCTGTTTTAAAATTATTTATGCTTTCTAAATTAGTACGAGGAAGTATTACTGTGGTAATTAATAAAGGTTTTGAGGGTACCTGAAATATTTACTCTGTGTTGTGGTGAATAGGCGCGTGGTTTGGAGAAGGATGTGTTGTCTGGGAAAGAGTTATCGGAGACGACTCGGTATGGAAGATTTGTGAGAAAGTGCGTAGTGTTAAGGATATAAAAGTTTCGATGTGTTGCTATTGTGTTACTGCTTTTGTTAGCCATTCTATCTTAAAACCACAATGTGCTGAATGCATTAAAGTCCCCTACAATGATGACGTATGAGAGATGGTTAAAGTGTTACAGCTAGAACAGGTATCTCTTCTGGTTCTTTAGTTGGTGAGATGGGTGGCAGTATATATTTACTTGATTATATGAATGTTATATATTGTTGTTTTCCTTCATAGTGAAAAGCTTGAATGTTTACTATTGAACCGTTTTACGATAATTTACCGAAGTATTTATTTCATATCTATGTATTGATTTTCTATATCTGTTATAGGGCTTCCTCCGTTGTGAAAGGTTTTGTCTAGTCGGATTTCAGTATAGTTTGGAATATTAGGATTTTTGCGTTTACATATAAGATTATTTTTTTAATCAGTGCTAAGTAAATAGCGTGTGTGATTACAAAACCTTTTAGTTTTATAAATGTGTTTATAATACCTTTAAAGTTATACGGATGACAATTTAATTTCTTGCATGTTGAACGCTTAGTATTGTGTTAGAAGCAATTATATTTAAAACCATTCTATGGAAATATTTGACACTGAAAAGGAACTTAGTGATAGAAATTCTTGTCAGAATAGTTGCTTGTGTGACTGATAATGTCTGGAGCTACTCGAATCGTTAGTGTGTCAGCCTTCCATTCTTTGTTCTGGCTCATTATATTTTGTGTTCAAATCCAGCCACGGTCAACTAGCTTTCTATCTCTTCACAGTTGAAAAAGTATAGTACTTGACAAGCATTGGGGTTGGTTACATCGGTCAAAGATCTTTGTTAAAAAATTACTGGCTTTCTACCTAAAATCAGAAGCTTTTATTGTTCATTATTTTCTAAGTAATTTGTGACATGGTGGAGGCGCGTTGCTTAATGGTTATGGTGTCAGCCTCATGATCGTAAGATTGTGGTTTCGATTCCTGGACCGGGCGACGCGTTGTGTTCTTGAGCAAAACACTTCATTTCACGTTGCTCCAGTCCACTCAGCTGGCAAAAATGACTAACGCTGCGATGGACTGACCTCCGAGCATCAAGCTGGGGAGCACATACGCCATTGAGACCGGGAAACCGGGCCCATGAGCCTGGCTAGGATTTAAAAGGACGCATTTATTATTATTATTTTTTTTTTTATAACATGGAGAAGAGAACCCTATATCATTGATTGACATTAGCTCAGTCGAAAACTAGAAGTAACACATTGGATAATAAATTCTATTATTCTTGATACCGACGTGATAGTCATCGCTGAAACGTCGTTGGTCATAGGACTGTGAAGCCAGAACGCAGAAAGGCTTTGAGGCTACTCAACAACAGCTGGTACTTTAGCAATAAAGTCATCAAAATCTTGCACCATAATTTTATATTCCGCAAGCTTGTGTAATATTGCTACAAAAAAAAATCACTTGTAGTTCGATTAGTAACAGATCGATAATTATTATAATTCCACAAATATTTCCTTTCTTAAGATGAACAGCTGTATTCTGTGGAGAAATTAGTGATCGGAGATATTATCTTAAGCTAAATTACTTACTAATTGATGTAACAAATTACACTCATTTAGTGTGTATATATGAATATCTATAATACCAATATTTGTTCAAGTATCGATTGTCTCTTTGTACATATGTTTATGTACGTAAATATATAGTCGTCTATGTATATATGTATGAATGTATCTACTTGTGTAAACGTTTATATACGAAAGGAGATGTGTATGTATTTATTAATGTAAGGAGATATATGTTGTCTATGTATAAGAAATATTTCTAATCTAACTTTTCAACAATCTCTATTACTCTGTATGCCTCCTTCTCTGCCTCTCTCTCTCCGTATGAATGTACGTATGTATGTATTACGTACGTATGTATGTATTACGTACGTATGTATGTGTGTATGTGTGTGTGTATGTATGTATGTGTGTGTTCATATGTATGTATATACGCATTTATGGTCACTGATGTGCGCTCCCAAATATATACGTTTCTGCATACGTTATTGTGTGTGCGTGTGTGTGTGTATGTGTGTATACAACCTCACGCACGTGCACATACACCTACGTATATATGCATGTATATATGTATACATGTATGTATGTATATCTATGTATGTATATCTATGTATGTATGTATGTATGTATGTATGTATGTATGTATGTATACACACAAATATTCTGATTATATGTCTGTGCACACGTTTGAATTTGGTGTGTGCCAGAGGGTTTTCAAATCCAATGGGGGGAGGGGGTCTTAAAAGACATGTTAGGATCCACAATGAGCAGAACTTACTTGCAGGTATTGGTAGTGCAAATCAGAGGTACAATCTATGTGGGTGTTTTTTCAAAACACTGTCTGGTTTGAAAAGCCACATAAGACGCCATGAAAGGGCTAAGGTGTAGGTGCAGGAGGTGGTCAAACTCTGTTTAAGGAGTAGACAACCACCATGTATCTATGTATGTATGTATGTATGTATGTATACACATACATACATACAGTATTCACTTTCAAACCCTTCTAATAAAGACAATTATATGCAAGCTCAGACATCAACGTATTTATATGTGATTGAGCATGAGATTGCGATCATGATTGTGAGTGTATGCATATGTAATGAGTGTATAATCATATATGAATATTTCTGTTTACATGCATATATGTATGTGCGTATGTCTGAATCTATCTATGCATATATGCCTGTAAGTCAGGAATTATAAGCACACATACATCAAAGACACATACACACATACACAAACGCGCATACGCATATCTAAGACACATACACACGTATAGAATATTGATACGATATTGCCGAGGGAGTTGGTAAGAATATGAATTTGTGTTTCTATTAAGCAATATTAGATTTACAATTAAGTAGACACTTCATCACTTTGTAACAATGATTAAGATACACATGTGCTTACCTATTCTAAAATCAATACACACTGACGTCTCTCTCTCTCTCTCTCTCTCTCTCTCTCTCTCTCTCTCTCTATCTATCTATTTATCTATCTCTCTCTCTCTCTCGCTATTTCTGTATTCCTTGTATGCATGTCTGTATATATACGTACCTATATATATTTGTGTGTATACATAATTATATACCTATATAGAAATGTTTCCTTCAAATAAATCCACTGACAAGTCTTTGGTCGGCCTGACGCTATAGTAGAAGGCACTTGCCCAAGGTGTCACTCAGTGGGCCTGAATTTGGAACCACGTGGTTGGGAGGCAAAATTCTTACCACAAAGCCACGCGTCCAAAATGAAGGAACCCCGTCGTATGTTTAGATATACATAAGTGATGGTCCCTCCATCGCTAGAAACCGTGTGTTGCTGTGTTTACGTCCACGTTATATAAAGTTTCGGCAAAAGAGAACGGTAAACTACATACTAGGCTTCAAAAAAGGAAAGTACTGGCTTGGATTCTTTCGATTAAGAATCTTCAAGGTGGTTCCGCAGCTTGACGGCAGTCTCATGACTAAAACAATAGGTTTATGCGAAGGGGATTTCAAAAGACATTATGCAAACCAGTTATTCTTTATTCGGGACATCGACAAAAGCAAAGCCACTGAAGATTGCTTGGTGACACAAGGCGAGTTATAAAAGCCTTCTTAGACATGTGTTTCCACAGCAAGAAACAATTCGTAGCTCGTATCTTTATACTGTGTACATTAAATGAAATTTATCTCCAAGTGGATGGAACAGTGAACTCTGTGTGTGTGTGTGTGTGTGTGTGTGTGTGTGTGTGTGTGTGTGTGTGTGTGTGTGTGTGTGTGCTTCATCACCTACGGCATTATTCACAAAGTACAATAAACTATCTTTTCACAAATATTTATATAAACGAAAGAACATAATTGATAACGAGTCAAATCACACGAACATAGTTATATAGGCGCGCACTTGTAATTACGAATATAAATAGACAAACAGACAGATATATAGATAATTAGATAGATTGTTACCTAGATAGACAAATATAGACAGACAAATATACATATCATCTTTGTTATGTAATTATACATTTATTTATGCACACGCATACATACAAACACATAATTACATATGCACATATAGACAACCAGACAGATTGACAGAGAGACAGACAGACAGAATGATAAATATATAGATAGATAGAAAGATTGATTGATTGATTGATTGATTTATTGATTGATTGATTGATTGATTGATTGATTGATTGATAAATGTTAGTTTCTCTTACTGACGATGTTGCTGTTGCTGTAATTGCTTCATCGCCACAGGTAGACATTAAATTAGTAGATCCATGTCTTAAGATATACCAGCCGAGACAGCATGTACATAAGCGTGCGCGTGCGCACACACACACACAGACTTACAGATTGTGATTCGAGATGATGATTTTGAATTCTAAGAAGTAGAACGACCACACGGGGTCCCCGCCTTTTGCTCACTGACCTTAATATGGCTAGACTATGTAATATTGTTAATATATAGGCGTAGGAATGGCTCTGTGGTAAGTAGCTTGCTTACGAACCACATGGTTCCGGGTTCAGTCCCATTGCATGGCAACTTGGGCAAGTGTCTTCTACTATAGCCTCGAGCCGACCAAAGACTTGTGAGTGGATTTGGTAGACGGAAGCTGAAAGAAGCCCGTCCTATATATGTA
>NC_068993.1:45716118-45717088 GCF_001194135.2 Octopus bimaculoides | reverse complement strand
TGTATATATATATATGTATATATATGTATATGTATATATATGTATGTATGCGTGTGTATATGTATGTGTGTCTGTGTTTATCCCCCCACTATCGCTGGTGTGTAACTTAGAGATTCCTCGTAATTAGTGGCTCGGCACAAGAGATCGATAGAATAAGTCCTGGGGTCTATTTGCTCGACAAAAGGCGGTGCTCCAGCATGGCCACAGTCAAATGACTGAGAGAAGTACAAGAGTAACAGAGTATATGAGTGGCAGGTGTGTTTCTTGAATTCCGAGAGGTAGTTTTTTTTGATAATTGTGTAATGTGTGAATCATTATCTTATAGGAAAAGTTCTCTTTCATTATTTGTCCCCGCTCGTTTCGTACTTATTTCGTATTCTGCTTAAGTGAACTCTGCTTATCATCCACTCAAGGATGCTAACATAAAATACCAGTCGAAGATTATGGTTCAGCAAACTAGAGATACCTTGCTGCAATGCTCTTCCCCCAGTTGTCTATGTTTCAAGTTCGTTGGTGTTAGACTTCATCTTATCTAGTTTGATACTACCAAAAAGTTCTGGGGTACCTCTAGCTAATTTAAATCTACAGTGAGAACTGGAACCATGCTTCCTGTTTTACAACTCCACCTACTAATTTGGCAGCATTCTGGTCTGGCCTCTGATTTGAGAATGGTTTCGTTTCTTCACTTACCAGTCTTTGAGGTCCTGGAAAAAATATTAAAGAAAGAACTGCTGGCGCTACTTTCCCGCCCAGACTAAACTGTTAGATTTGTTGTTGAATGTGAGTTGTGTTCAAATTGATGTTGCTGCTTATGAAATAAGTTTCAGTATCTTTTGAAGGCACGCAATCTAAGTATGACGGCCATGGATTTTCTTTAATAGATTTTGTATGTATTAAATCCAATATTATATATATACATATATATATATATATATATACATATATATATATCTGAATGAGAGTGTGTGTG
>NC_068993.1:45710850-45715248 GCF_001194135.2 Octopus bimaculoides | reverse complement strand
ATATATATATATATATATATATATATATATATATACATATATATATATCTGAATGAGAGTGTGTGTGTAGAGGTCCATACTATTTAGGATTATATTTGCATGTGAGTATCATTATATTGAGTTCTTTCTTTCAATCATTAGACTGCGGTCATACTGTGGTACTAACCAAATGAGTTTTAAGTCCATAAAATCGACTTCAATAATCTTTTTTTAAAACCCGGTATTTATTCTATCGGTCTTTTGCCGAAGTTCAATATAACAGGGAAATAAACTAGCGTGCACAGCTTGCTCAGCAATGGCAGTGGGTATGCAAACATAAACACAAACACATGCACACATATATACGATGAATTTCAACATGGTTTCCACTTATTGAATTCACTCACTAGGTTCAGGACTATAGTAGATGACTTTGCCCATGGTGACATGCAGCGGGACAAAAGACGAAACCATGAGCCCATAAATAAGGATTCTTAAACACACACCCACTCCTGCATGCACATATATATATATATATATATATATATATATATATATATATATATATGTGTGTGTGTGTGTGTGTGTGTGTGTGTGTGTGTGTGTGTGTGTATGTATACACGTATGTATATATATATGTATGTATATGTACATTTATACAAAGATAGAGAGAGATATGCATATATAAAATTTATATTTATAATATATATTTATATGTGCGTGCACGCATGTGCGGGTTCGTGTTTGTATAGATATGTCTAAGTACATATACCTAGCTTGCGACCATATGTAGGCCTACAGACAGACAGACAGACAAACAGATAGATAGATAGATAGATAGATAGATAGATAGATAGATAGATAGATAGATAGATAGATAGATAGATAGATAGATCAGTGGTTGCATGTGTAGAGAGAGAATTTTTTTGTGTGCGGTTATATATAATATCAGTGAGAAACGATGATTGGTCTATTATATTATCTGCGTTGAAATTTTCCGAAGAGCATCAATTCTTGTGAAATTTTAAAGTAAAATTTATTTGCTTCAATCTCATGTATATCACAATAAAGATTTTTGACAGTTTCTGCAAATTCTTTTTGAAGATTCACCAATGAAACATGAAGTTGTCAAAATATTTCAAATGCAACAACTAATATTTTGAATTTGATATTTTATAGTTTTTAAACGCATCTATTCGTGCTTTGTTCAACGGAATGCAATTTGCTTTACATACATACATGCATACATACGTACATACATACATACATGCATACATACGTACATACATACTTTTAAGAATGCATGCATACGCAACACAGACATGCAGATTCAAACACGCACACACAGATACAAACATATATACGCATACATACATACGTATACATATATAAATAGATTTATAAGTATGTGTTTATATATATGTATATGCATGTATATATATATATATATATATATATATATATATTAAAGCAGGAAAGTGGAGAATCATTGAGGTATTATTCAGTCGCCATTACAGTTGTTTCATTTACTAATAGACGTCATAAGGTTTTACATGTAGAAGAAATATGTAAGCTATTTCCTGTAAGATATTCGTCAGGCAGAGAAGCAGAAATACGAAATTTACATTGTGCTCTTATTTCATCATGACAATGAATTAAGTGAGTGGTTGGATATATTTTATTTGTATGGATATTATTTAGAATATCTACTTCGTAATTTTGTACGCCAAACGATAAATCCAAGCAACCAATAGTTTCAATACCTGAAATAAAAAGATAAATTTTTATCCTAAATTTATTCTTTAATGTGAGTATTGAAGGACGATTTATTCTTGAAGTGATTTTGTCTTTTACTACACATGCTTAAGTCATATTTTTTCATATATATTTTATCATATATTTTCTATTACTTTGTGTAAACCATTCACGTAATATTAATTTTTACTTCACAATTTTTTCTAGTTTCTATATTCCAAATAATTGTTATTTTTCAAACTGACAATCAAAAGTATTCATTTTACATCTCTGAACTTGCTTTATTATTCACTTCCTTTCAATATGTGGCCTTATGCTATCAAAATATATTTTTTTATTATTCGCAAGCGTCTGAAAGTCAACAACGCGAAAATCAGATAAGTTTTCGAAATTTCTATTTCCAATAAACTTAACTATAATCTCGTATTATTAGCGTCAAGAACTCGTTCTACCTCAAATGTTTACGTAATCGTGTAAAGACACGCACATATATGCAAATAAACACTCATACATTCACACAGACACACAGACACACACATAATATAACAAGATTGAGTTGAATAAAGTACTTAAAGTTAGGTCGGAACAAAAATGCACACACAACAATTACAGATGAATACCAGTACAGAAGTACTGGTAGAAATGTATGTACTTAATTGGACCCAACTCAGTATATAATCCGCTCCTGAGCTATTCAGACATGTATTTTACTAAATATACATTCCTTAATATGATTCGGAATACGTGAGGGGCAAGTTCCGAAAGGTAAATCTAAAATATATAAATAAGTAACAATTGATGAACAGGTGTCAGTTTATTACAACCGTTTCTAACGAATTTTTAATTGATCAATGGGTACATTATATCATTATAAAAAAAACATTGTTTACTTATAATGATAGATTGTACTCATGGATCAATTAAAAACACTCGTTAGAAACGGCTGTAATGTACTGACTTCTGTCCAATAATTGTTACTTATTTATATATTTTAGATTTACCTTTCGGAACCTGCCCCTCACGTATTCCGAATCATATTAAGGAATGTATATTTAGTAAAATACATGTCTGAATAGCTCAAGAGCGGATTATATACTGAGTTGGGTCCAATTAAGTACATACATTTCTGCCAGTACTTCCGTACCAAGGTTGGTATTCATCTGTAATTGCTGTGTGTGCATTTTATTCCGACCTAACTTTAAGTACTTTATTCAACTCAATCTTGTTATATTATACATACATATGGCCGGAGTCAAATGACAAACAAGTAAAAGCATATATACACTTTTACTTGTTTGTCATTTGACTCCGGCCATGCTGGAGTACCATCTTTAGTCGAAGAAGGTTTTGGTCGGCCCGAGGCTATAGTAGAAGACACTTGCCCAATGTGCCACGTAGTGGGGCTCAACCCGGAACCATGTAGCTTGGAATGGGTCTATCCCCATAAGGGTTTCGTATTCAGCAAGATGTGTTACAAATACTGCTTGTCGTCTGCCGCGAGTCACAGGACTCGCAGCAAACAAGTATATTAAGAAATTAAGCAATTACTAAATAAAGTTACGTTTTAGTGGCTTTGTTAGAGGAGTTAAGGCAGTGACCATTATAATTTTCGGAGTTTGCAGGTCTGATGGGGGAGCCGAAATACTTGCAAGTGATACGAATGGAAGGTGCTGGCGTTAAAATGGAAGGGGGATTAAGTCAACCAGCTAAAACAATATGGGTCCTACAGCAAGACTTACGCAAGGTGTCTATTTACCAAATTTCAGTCACAAGGCTTTGATTCTTTTAGGTGTATGTAGAAGGCACGTCACTAAGGTAACGAAGCGGTCATATTTCCACTTGCCTATATTGATTGAATGAAAGTAAAATATTGCTGACAGAAGTTTTATTTCCTCTTTAACGGAGATTGAATTCAGATGAAATTATTGCGAAACTATAGATTGGAAAGTATTGCGTGCCATGCTCTGCTCTGACGTTTTAATATTCCAACACATTTACCTAACGAAACATTATAGAAGTAGTGTTAACTGCGGCTGTTTATGCAAGAAATAACCACTGACTTTCTTTAATGAATTTCAAAAACCAATAACGAAGAAACATAATTTGAAAACCACAAAAAAGATAAGAGCATATGGATTAAAATCGATTCAATGTCAATTGAAAAAGTTAAATAATAATCAAACGCAAATTTTACATTTTCATATTGGAATATTTGAGCACTTTACATTCTTTTATTTAATTTTGATGGAAATTTTGAAGTTTTTCTTTTTGTTGTTTGTCTTCATTGATTTTTACTTTTTTTTTCCCCGCGGTTTCTTTCACCTTTCTTCTGGTTTGTCTTTCTAAGGTTTCCTTGATTCGCGCAGACGTTTTCAAACACAAATAATAATGCATTTTCAATTACTTTATATGAAGTTTACTTGAATATGAACGGAATTCTATAGAATACATAAAAAGAATTGTCAGAAGTAAGTTCTAGAATCAATGAAATATATTCAAAATATCTACAAAATGATTTTCAAATATTAAAATGGCATTTCATCGATTCTCTTTCACCCTCCACTTATCTTTCTCTTTCTCCCTATCTCTTACCCACCACTCTCTCTCTCACCCACCTCTCTCTCTCTCTCTTTATCTCTCTCTCTCTCTCTCTCTCTCTCTCTC
>NC_068993.1:45709647-45710423 GCF_001194135.2 Octopus bimaculoides | reverse complement strand
TATATATATATATATATATATATATATATTTACGGAAAAGCCCGAGCACGCACATTGGTATATATGTCTAATATTTATGTGTGCACATATATGTGTATGTGTGCATGTGTGTGTATCTGTGTACACATAGTTTCAAATAAGTGTGTGTGTCCATGTGAATGTAAACATACACGTATATATTCTCACGTAATATGTCTGATTATAAACTCAAGTATTGGCAACCGGTGATATTGCATACAATGGCATATCACACACTTCTGGCATCTCATTTTATACGCACACATACAAGTGCACGTATGCACGCCTACATTCTCTCACACACGCACACGCACGCATTTATACGTTCCATTCATGTGTGTGTATCTGTTGGTATGTATTAATATTTCAATCTGGAATAAGGGATTGTGCAGTCCATCTGAAGCTGATTGATATGTATTGGCTGAGAATTGCAGTGTCGGTATTCTGGGAAGGGATGAATGAATACGACGGGATGATGATACCGGGATGAAGCGGTTTAATAGAATAGGAAGAAAGACGTTTGAATGGAGGCGACATAACACCAAGCAGCTCAGGAACAAAGGGAGGTGTAAGAGTATGAGGATGACGAGTTTTATCAGCAGGAGTGGGAGAAAGGGGTTGTGAAGAGGAGGTGCTGTTGAGAAGGAAGGGACGTTGATGATGATGAATAGGGTGAAGTGGAGGCGGGTGAGGAGGTGTTGGGGACGAGGGGAAGTTGAGGAGGAGGGAAGGAGGGAGAAAAGGAGAAGGAGGAAGAA
>NC_068993.1:45708062-45708496 GCF_001194135.2 Octopus bimaculoides | reverse complement strand
GAGGAGGAGGGAGGAGGAGGAGGGAGGAGGAAGTGGAAGTGGAAGTGGACGTGGAAGAGGAGGTGGAAGTGGAGGAGGAGGAGGAAGAGTAATTGGAAGAGGTGGAGGAAGGGGAAGTGGAAGAGGAGGAAGTGGAAGAGGAGGAAGTGGAAGTGGAAGAGGAGGAGGAAGAGGAAGTGGAAAAGTAGGAAGGGGAAGGGGAAGTGGAGGAGGAAGAGGAAGTGGAAGTGGAGGAGGAAGAGGAAGTGGAAGAGGTGAAATAGGAAGTGGAACTGGAAGAGGAAGTGGAAGTGGAAGAGGAGGAGGAAGAGGAAATGGGAGAGGATGAGGAAGAGGAGGGGAAAGAGGAGGAGGAAGAGGAGGAGGAAGAGGAGGAGGAAGAGGAGGAGGACGAGGAGGAGGAAGAGGAGGAGGAAGAGGAGGAGGAAGAGGAG
>NC_068993.1:45705756-45708052 GCF_001194135.2 Octopus bimaculoides | reverse complement strand
GAGGAGGAAGAGGAGGAGGAAGAGGAGGAGGAAGAGGAGGAGGTAGAGGAAGCGGAATAGGAGGAGGAGGAGGAAGAGGAAAAGGAGGAAGAGGAAAAGGAGGAAAAGGAGGAGGAAGGGAAGGTAAATGATGTCAAGGGTTATGGCAAGTAGGTTTATGGATGTAAAAGGAACTGACAAAGTTTAGTTCCGTCATCCTAAAACCCAGTGATTGTCGTATGATAAGGACTCATAACCTGGTGCAGTCCTGTTGCTTAGGGTGATGGACTAATCATCGTAAGATTGTGGTTTCGATCCCTGGGCCGAGCGACGCGTTGTGTTCTTGAGCAAAACACTTCATTTCACACTGCTCCAGTCCTTTCAGCTGACAAAACTGAGTAATCTTGTGACGAACCGGCGTCCCGTCCAGGTGGAAAATTTATACGCCATGGAAACTGGGAAGGCAACTTTCTTTAACTTTCTCATAAATTGATATCAATAGCAGCACTAATTGCCATTGGTGTATGTGTACGTTATCGTTGTTACCTTCTAAGATACTAGAATGCCTTATCTGCCAAATCACGCCTAATTAACCTTGTCTACCCTGAACCCTTGTCTAATTTTACCTGTGTATATTCTTTGTCGTGTATTAGGCAGAAATCTCCGACAAAATAAGGGAGTATAATATCTTTTCTTCTCTTTGAGAAACCCTAAAAAAGATACACGATGTAACACTCCCTACTCTGGTTAAGCCAAAAGAATTCCACAAAGGATAAAACGTTTCCATCTGCTACAAAATACAATATAAATATCAACAACATATCTGGTCAAGTACTTGTGGCTTCTGAAATCTACGGTAAAGAGGTAATGGTGTGAGGGACATGACGAACTACGATAGTTGCTGCAATATCTCTGTCACAGCGTATAAATGTTTAATAGATTCTATGCCCAGAATTTAATGAAGACAAATATCATTGGAGAGAAAGAGAGATGTGTTTCGAAAAACGAGTAAGTTATGTTCTCTTGGTTACCCGCACAGAAATTTTAGAGAATTAACATTCGAAAGCAGAAAGAAAATTAAAAACAAAAACAACAATTACTTCAACCACAATATTCACAATTGCTACCAACAGCACTAACACAACAGCTTACAGCATAGCAAGTACAACCACGGAAAAATAATCCGCCACAATCAGCACCAATACCATCACGAGCACCACCACAAAGAAGTACTAGAAACATCAAAAACACAAACGAAACTAAAGCCATCACAACCACCCCCACATGTATATCCATACGCATATATATACAGTCTGTCATACCGGCCATGATGAAATACCACAAGGTATAGAAAATACGTATTCGCCTTTATATATTTATATATTTAATCCTTTATATTGAACACTCAATATTTCATATATTCAATAAGACATTCAATACTTCATCTCATTGTACCATCCATCTTTTTTTATATTATATATTATATATTCCATATTCTATATCCCACAAAAATTTTACAAGAATATAAATAAAAAACATAAAAAACAGACAGAGTTGGAACTCTTTTAAATGAAATTATATATATATATATATATATATATATATATATATATATATATATATATATATATATATATATATATATATATATGTATGTATGTATGTATGTATGTATATATGTACATGTATATAAACATATATGAATGTATATCTATAAGTATGTATTTATCTATCTTGTGTGTTTGTGTAAGCCGTACAAAAGTCTATAATTCAAAAAAAAAATGCGCTCGTATGTTAATCGTAGTGTACGGTATTATATATCTAGCAATCGGTTTCACACTAAGGGTGCAACGGAGTGTGAGGTAACAGTCCGATTATGTAACCCTGCGCTCATGTGAGGAAACCGTTACAGAATGAAACATGGTGACTATTCTCTCATTCATTACAGCTAGCCGTTATGGAATGAAATATGGTGACAGTCGCCATAACAATGTCAATATTAATATACACGGCTAGGCGCAATATAATACCATAAAGAAAAAAATTGAATCGTCACTAATTCTGACTAAGGCTGCGTCGACACCCTCAGTCAGTATTAGTACCGATAATAATTTTTCCGATATATATGTGTGTGTGAGTGTGTGCGTTTATGTGTGTGTGTGTATGTCTGCATGTGTGCGTGCGCGTGCGTGAGCGTGCGCCGGTTAATATATATATGTATGTATATATGTATATGTATATATATAAAGATATATATGCATGTATTTATATATATGTATATATATATATATATATATATATATATATATATATATAT
>NC_068993.1:45705125-45705746 GCF_001194135.2 Octopus bimaculoides | reverse complement strand
GTGTGCGTGCGCGTGCGTGAGCGTGCGCCGGTTAATATATATATGTATGTATATATGTATATGTATATATATAAAGATATATATGCATGTATTTATATATATGTATATATATATATATACATACATACATATATATATGTGTGTATTTGTATGTATGCATTTATATATGGATGAATATAGATCACACCCTTCAGCTTCAATAACTAAAGCAAGTAATATGTTTAAAATATTTTATAGAATCAGGAATGAAAACGCATTATATTTATGTTTTAATTACATTTTCATCACAGCTCGGCTTCCTAAAATTTAATATCATTTCAACACAGCAGATCATGTGCGTTGCGTGCAATACGCACACACACACACACACACACACACACACACACACACACACACACACACACACACACACACGTACGTAAGGTAAGAAAATGTAAATACATTTATATTTATGTGTGTGTATGTGTGTGTGTACTATACACAAATATATATTGCATATGCAAATATGTAGACTACTTATATACGTATGTATAAATAGATATGCATATGTAAATACATGCACACACACATATATATAAGTATATATATATATATATATATATATATATATATATATATATA
>NC_068993.1:45703952-45705115 GCF_001194135.2 Octopus bimaculoides | reverse complement strand
ATGTATATGTATATACATATATATATATATATACATATATATATATATATATATGTATGTATTTACATATCTATATCTATTTATACATACGTATATAAGTATAGGAACATATAAATTTAAATTAAAATTACAATTTTGATAAGAACAATAACGATATCATTGAGAGGATTCAACGCATCTTATAAATTAAAATATCTATTCCGTAAATGATAATTGTTGACGAGCGGGTGTTGGTGTTGTGGAGGAGACGTTGTTGAGGAGGAGTAGGTAGTGTTGAGGAAGAAAACGTATCAAAATTATACTTTCTCACTTTCCTTTTCTTCAACCTTATAATCTATAACTTGCTTTGCACTATTACCTTAGCTCGGCACATTAATTTCATATTTCTCTTTATTTATTTTAACCTAAAAAAGTTCCGCAACCAAATCTCCAAGGAAAACTAGTACTACTACCCCTCCATCACTACCACCACTACTACTGCTACTACTATTATTACTCCTACTACATACATATTTATTACACTACAACAAATAAGTACTTTTATAAAATCATATTTCGGTTATTTACGGTTTAATAAAAGTAATGTATGTTTATGAAATACTGATAAAGTGAGTTGCTAAGGATTTTATGATATCCGGCCTCTAAGCATATATCAGTCATCGAACAGGGAAGATGTCAACATCTAATATCCCCTTTATCATGTAATTCTGTGCTTTAAGACTTGCTTAATGTTCTCATTACACAGCAGCCTTCACACCGTCTGAAGACATTACGAGAAACTAGAAATGCAAAGCAGTTAATGATGTCAAGAGGGAGTTAATGCCACACATGCATGACTTCAGATGCATACATGCAGAATCTGCAATTACTTATTGCACTTCATTTGAAAAATGTATTTCGCAACTTCAGAGCAAGCATCCTCGACAGGGCTTCACCTTCTGCACCCAGTGTTCACGATCGCAATTCATTTTCGAAGCAAATGATATTTCAATATAGCAAGAGAATTTTGTGTAATATTTCGTATATTTTCATGTCTTTGTAATACCAACTCGATCGTTAGTACACACCCCACACACACGCGCCAAAACATACCTACGTACATTTATGTATGTATAAGTATAGAAATATATATATATATATATATATATATATATATATATATA
>NC_068993.1:45702814-45703485 GCF_001194135.2 Octopus bimaculoides | reverse complement strand
TATATATATACATACATATATGCATATACATATATGTATATATACACACACACACATACACATATATATATATACTTTTCTACTCTAGGCACATGATCGACCCCAGTACGCAACTGGTACATAATTTATCGATACCGAAAGGATGAAAGGCAAATCGACCTCCGCAGGATTTGAACTCAGAACGTAAAGACAGACGGAATACTGCTAAGCATTTCGTCTGGTGTGCTGACGTTTCTGCCAACTCACTGCCTTATTTATTTATGTGTAGGGAGGTGCGTGCGTGTGCATGTGTGTGTTTGTGTGTGTGTGTGAGGATATAACGTTTGCAAATCTAACGGAGGCCTCAAAAGGCATTTTAAGATCCACAAAATCAGAACTTATCTGCCGCTCTTGGTGGTCCAAATCGAATGTGCAATCTATGTGGGTGTTTTTTGCAGAACATTGTCTGGTTTAAACAGCCACATCAGATGCCATGATGGTTATAAGATGTAGGTACAGGAGGTGATCAAACTCTGCATGAGCAGTAGTGGCTTGCTTCCCAACCACATAGTTCCGGGTTCAGACCCACTGCGTGTCACCTTGGGCAAGTGTCTTCTACTGTAGCTTCGTGCCGACCAAAGCCTTGTGAGTGGATTTGGTAGACGGAAAGTAAAAGAAGCCCGTCGAATATA
>NC_068993.1:45700234-45702765 GCF_001194135.2 Octopus bimaculoides | reverse complement strand
TATATATATATATATATATGTATGTATGTACGTATGTATGTATGTATGTATGTATATGTATGTGTTTGCTATTTGTGTCTGTGTTTGTCCACCGCCATCGCTTGACGACCGATCTTGGTGTGTTTACGTCCCCGTAAATTAGCGGTTTTCCGTTCAGAATTATTGTGAAAGGGTTTACCATTTGTGAACTTGTTTTGTCTATTTTCCAGATGTTCATTAGGCTAGAGGCATTTTAGCATGAAAATTTTGAATCTGAATATAGAAAAATATTCCGGCATCATGTGAAAATACTTGCGTTCATGTGATTGTCACTTTTCCTCTGACACCATCTCTCTCTCTCTCTCTCTCTTTCTCTCTCTCTTTATCTCTCTCTCTCTCTCTCTCTCTGTATATATATATATATATATATATATATATATATATATATATATATATATATATATATATATATATGTACATATACACTGCATGCATACATATATCTAAATGCACGCATAAATTGATACATAGATATATATATATACACTCAGATGTGTGTTTGTGTGTGTCGTTTTCTATCCGTATGTGTATATCTGCTTGTTTTCTTATTATTCAAGATATATAGAAGGAGAATATAATTAAATACCACATGCTGATTCATAAGCATGCATACAGTATATATCTCCCCTAAATAACACGGGTAGCCTATTTCATTACAATATATTAAAAATATCTTCGTATCCACTAAGGTCGCATATTTGAGTTTAGGGTTCGCTTTTCACCTCCTGTTCAATTGAGAGTATCTGTTGTGCTTGACACTTTTTGATGCGACATCGCCAAATAATCAAGTCGAAAAATATATTTCGGCTTATATATTTGGAGTCACCTTACTTTTTATATTATAAGTCTTTTCGTTTGCATGTAGAAACCAAATCCCATATTTCTCAAAGACACACAGGTCTCTTTCAACGTGTTGCATTTTCCTTCAAAAGGAGCCGGCACAGATGAATGCCTGTGGTATAATTTATAAGATGCTATAAGTGATTCCATCTTATTTATTCAATAATCATAGAATGGTTAGGTATTGAGTATTCGGATGACCCCTTTCTATCTACAGAATACTTTTGGACAGTTTCGAGTGAGCAAATTTATTATCAAATTATTTATGACTGTAAATAAAGTAAAGTACTCTTTCGAGTCGTAAGTATCCTAGCGATGGTGACATGCTCTTCATGGCTTATGAGTAACCGATATCACAACCTTCCCACCGAACGGGACGCCACATCGTCGCTGGTTTACTCATTTACAATTGAGTGGATTAGGGAAACCTGAAATGCTCAAGAATACAATGGCCTGCTCGGTTCGGTAACCCAGGATCTTGTGATCATGTGTGCAATACACTAAACACTGGTCTTCCAACCATATCTCGGACAAAACAATAACGGTGTGGATGCAACTGCGGTTAAATGTGATTGCGAGGGGTTAAATGAAGGCTCCTTGACTGGCAATAAGAGGTAGCTACATGGTGTAATTATATTTGTTGCAAACATCGTATGTTTTATTAATATTTTATTACTTTCCTTTCGTGATATTACAGGTTAACTTATGTGTTATTTCGATCAAGTAATGACTAATATATAGATATAACTCTCTTGATTAATACATAGTTACAATACTATACTACTATGATACCCTTTGGTTAAATAATCCTCTTTGAAAATCTGCTTTATCAATATATTGCTGAGCCATATAATATAATATATAACGTATGATATAATATATTTTCTATGGAAGCGCTTAAATAAAGACGATTAAAAGTGTACTGCATGACGTTCACCTTGCTTAGCAATCTCATGAAGTAACAGACTTATGAAGTAAAAATGATTTTAAAGTTATGTTTTTTTTTCTGAATGTGGTTGTATTTCTTGAATGTATCACGTTTACATGCATCTGATTATTTCATGAGGTAGTAATAAATTATGCACAACCTAACACTTTCTCGCTTATTCTTCAACACCCTGATCTCTGGTTAAAAGATACAGCTCAAAATTTTGCTTTACAGCAGTCTATAGCCTTTGGACATGTATCTGGTCTTATAATTTTGATATTTTTAACTCTTTTTCCTTCTTCCTTTTCTTCTCTCTCCGATGCAGAAGTTTGCGTATACGTAACTATAACTGCTTTTCTATATTCTAATAAACATATCTTTCTAATTTTTTTTAGCATACATAGATAACTAAATGTCGTGACGCAGAATTTCTATGCTTATTTCTTATTCTTTGGCTGAAAGAACAAAGATATAATACATATCTTGAGTGGGGAAGCGGTTGTCTCCCCAGTTAATAACTATATAACGTTCTTCTGAGGCTAAAAGAGTTCTTTGACTCTTATTTCTAGCAATGCTGGTGCTCCCTGCACCCTCCGTCATATCTTAGTGACGGTGAATTATTTCTTTTTCTTGTGTTCAATTGCGTCTAGCCGCATTCACACACACACACACACACACACACACACACACAAACAAACACACACACACACACACATATATATGT
>NC_068993.1:45699235-45699998 GCF_001194135.2 Octopus bimaculoides | reverse complement strand
ATATATATATATATATATATATATATATATATATATATATATAAATTTATACTAAAAGCAATCTGCGGGAAGAATTTGTGTGTGCGTGAGTACACTCTAACGAAGGGTAGTAGGCTAAAACGTTGAAGTCTTCTGACATAAGTTAAACAACCATATATTCTAGAAAAAATACTGAATAATTCTTCAGTTTAACGCTAAATTTTTCTTATATATAACAAACAGTAATGCGTGCGTGTTTCGTGTAAACTTGTGCGTATATATTAGGCTTTAATGGAGTTGACATCGGGAATATCGTGAAAGATATTTGTTTCTTTCTAAGAAGAAAAGCAATCTAGATCCCCTGAGTGCAGCCAATATTATTTTTAGTACAGCTGTGCCCCAGTTAAGTCAACTACTAGTCATTCGTTTACTTTTCTTTCTGAAACAAACCTTATGATTTCCAATTTGGTGATCCTTGAAAAGGTCAACGACATATACGTATGTCTCTGGGTCTGCGTGTCTTGTGCAGGGATACGTGTGTGCGGGTGTATGTAAGCACGCATAAGCGAGTGTAAGTGTGAATGTGTGTGAGCGAACGCGAGATAGAGTGAAAGTGTGTGAATTGCATGGATATGCGTGAGTATGTGTTGGTATGTTTGTGTGTATAAACATGCGTTGCACAGAAAACCTTTGAATATCTTTCTCCTTCACTTTTTTCTCTTTTACTTATTATTTCTCAAATTCTTCCCGCAGATTGCTTTTAGTATAAATTTATATATATATA
>NC_068993.1:45695216-45698575 GCF_001194135.2 Octopus bimaculoides | reverse complement strand
GTGCCATGCAATCGACTAAACCCTTCCTCCAAACAGTCGCTGCCTATATTTAAAACCATTATTATCATAATTATTATTTTTACTACTACTACTACTACTACTACTACTACTACTACTACTATTGCTGCTGCTACTACTGCTGCTGCTGCTGCTGCCACTACTACTACTACTACTACTACTGCTGCTGCTGCTGCCGCTGCTGCTACTACTACTACTACTACTACTGCTGCTGCTGCTGCTGCCACTACTACTACTACTACTACTACTACTACTACTACTACTACTACTACTACGACCACCACTACTACTACTACTATTAAAATTTTAAAACCTAAAATTTAAAACCATTATTATCATAATTATTATTTTTACTACTACTACTACTACTACTACTACTACTACTACTACTACTACTACTACAACTAAGGTGGCAAGTACGCTTTTATTATTCTGTCAGTCTGAATGTTAAAATCCCACAGCATCTTATATTTCTTACTGTATAATATTTTACTAGGTTCATGTTCATACGATTTATCAGCATCTTAGCTTTCTAGGTTGTTCTCTCTAGATTCTTGTATTTTCTTGTATTCTTTCTGTGCCAGCATGCCACATTCACTTACTATATGAGTTACGCTTTCCTCTTCTGATTTGCATAATCTCCATTGAGAATCTACTTGGTTTTTGTCCATCTTGGCTTGTATCCAATTAGTCCTTAACGCTTGATCTTGTGTAGTTACTAACAGACTTTCTATCTCCCTCTTCAGCTTTCCTTTCTACAAACATAACCACGTCTCACTACTACTATTTGCTGAAACTATCTTTGGAAATCTGCCATGCAACACCTTCTCTTGCCAGACCGAAACTTTTTTTTCTTCTTTATGTTTTTAAAATTCGTTTGGTGTTTTGCTTTACGTATGTCATGCTGTGACTCTAGTAGCTTTTAATAAATAAACTTTCTTGACTATTATCTACATAGGAGTCTATATCTACTCTAGCTAACCCCACGCAGTCTTCTACTGATATTAACCTTCTTCCACCTTCCTTTCTTGGTAGGTATAATCTTGCCGCTCCTACCCATGGTGGAGTCCTCCATTCATACTGAATTCCTTCCTAGTTCTGTCTAGCTTTGCTAATTCAGTTTCTTTTCCAATCTTTTTGAGATCGATAAAAAAAAGTACCAGTGAAACACTGGGGTCGAATTAATGGACTAGTCCCCTCAAAATTGCAGGCCTTCTTCCTTTACTTGAAAGGATTATTATTATCATTTTACTATTTGCCATCCTTGGTTGATCTAATATAAAAATTGTTCATTATATAATTGAAAATCATCGCAAAAAGTTGTTTGAGACAAAATTGGTTGTTAGTTGTGGCTGAATTTTCTTTTTTTTATGTATCCTTGTGTGTGTGTGTGCGCGCGTGCGTGTCTTCTGTGTGTGCATGACCTTTAAATTTTTCCACATACGTAGTTATACAGAACATATTATTACATATAATAATTATCTATCAGATGATAATGGGCGAGAAAGAATATTATCTTCATTACGCATTTATAATGTTATATACCTGATTAGCTTATCTATTTATCTCATGACTGGTTTCATGAAATTGTTTCGTTGTCTGGATTAGGTAAACCGAGTGGGAAAAAATCATTAGAACCAGACAATTAATATTAACAATTTTGTCCATTGAGTGGGGCTTCTCTGCCATGGTTTAACCTGCAAAGAACAGCGGACAAATCATTCCTTTACAAAAGTGACGGAAAAGTCAGGGTTCGATAGTCTTTCATTATAATTCGACTTGATCTATTTCTCATCTTGCTTAAATATCCACAACATTATATAGAGATTTCGAAATTTCATTTCATATAATTACATATATTCCACTTCCTTTCAACCGATTGTTATTGTTATGGACAAGGGTTGATGTCCCGCCCCTTCAAACTGCTCAGCCCAGTTTGGATTAAATGTATATATATATATATATATTTTACAGTGTATATTTTATATCAACGATGTAATGTAATTAACAAATTCTTAATTACTCCATTCTGAAGAGATTCAAAAGGCATGATGTATTTCCTTCCATATACGAATATTAATGAGTCTATTGCAGAAACGAAAACAAATAATTTAATGGAGAAAATTTATGATGTAATATAAGTTCATTTCATTGAATTTAAATTTACTTCGTTACGGAAAATAAAAAATAGATAAATAAAAAAGACACTCATAACAATATTATTCTTTTCTTTGTAATAGAATGGAATGGTAAACTGATGAATGGAAACGAAGCTTTAAATAAATAACTCTGATTGCCAATAGTTATCGATTGTACCATCTTTTGGAAGGGGGTTTAGTGTTGTTTCGAAGGTGCTGGTATACTACTGCCATTGCTATTTTTCTCTCAATTTGTTTTTGTTTACAAACAGGCCAACTCCGATCGATTAAAATAAAGATAAACCGTATTAAGATGGCCATCTCTCCTTAATTACAGTTACATTCTATACCTAACCACCTTATCTTATTCACTGAGACCATCTCAGATGTTATAGCGAGCCACAATTGTGCTGAATATGAAAGTGTTGATGATGAAGCTTGTAATGTAATGTGGTGGCGGAATTTCGTGGCGATATGGCAGTCATGGTAGTTGCATTATTAAGAGTGGTGCAGTTGTTATATAGACCCAGGAGAAGTCAAACAGAGCTACCGTATGAGACACTGGTAGTTGACAAAATATTTTAGCACCAGCCATTACTCTCTATTCTTTCTACATAATCAACCGATGTTAAATAGAAAAGTGGAAATGCTGACTGAGAATCGTTTCGTTCAATTAGATTTAATTTATTATACACGGGTATCAAGTGAGGAGATATTATTGAAGTGATTTCCACTTAAAGTGATCTTTTTCTTTCATGGACAATTTATGGGACTGCGACTTTCTAGAAATTAAAATGCTGTTTTCCAGCAATTTACTGCTTTTCGGAGAATTAATTGTTATCACTGACGTGCCTCCCAAAAATACAGGGTTCGTAACTAAAGTGAAAATAAACACATACACACATACACATACACGTATTATAAACAGAAGACACACATATGCGCGCGCGTCTGTATGTGTGTATGAGCGTGTGTAATATATATGTAAGAAATGGTGGAGAGGCAAAAGACAGTGGCACTCGACACACACATTTCACATTAAATTGGAGTTACATACCAGTCTGTTAATGCTCCGCACAACTTATGTTACATCGAACGGAGTTAAACTTGTTAAAGAAGTTATATATATATATATATATATATGTGTGTGTGTGTGTGTGTGTGTGTGTGTGTGTGTGTGTGTGTGTGTGTGTGTGTGTGTGT
>NC_068993.1:45694298-45695033 GCF_001194135.2 Octopus bimaculoides | reverse complement strand
TATATATATATATATATATATTTGTATATATATATAATTATATATATATAATTATAGACCAGTTTTATTGTTTTATGTTTTATATATAAAGACAAGATTTAACATTAAAGCTGAAGGCTTACTTCGTAAATTTTAATAGAATACATATTTATCAAACTTTTACAAGGAGAACTCTGTCTTCGCGGTTTCGGTGTTCTGGTTGAAATACATGAGTGTATGAGTAAGTGAGACTATGTATGTGAGTGTGTGAATCTATATTCAGACGGACACAAAGAAGCATATAAAGATGTGCATATATATATATATATATATATATATAGACACATACATATACTTATATATATATGCACACACATATGTCTGTACGTGCGTGTGTGAATGTAGTCTGTTAAAGTCTGTCATACCGGCCATGACGAAGGGAAATAGCTCTGAAACTCGAGTCGCCTTTATATATATATTTATATTTATATATTTATATATTTGATCCTTTATATTGAACACTCAATATTTCATCTACATTCAATACTTTCTTTCATGGTGCCATCCATTTTTATATTATTTTATTTTATGTTGTATATTGTATATCATATTATATATTGTATATTCCATATTCTATACCCCACATTAGTTCTGCAGGAATATAAATAAAACATAAAAAACAGACAGTGTTGGAACTCTTTTAAGCAAAATAATATATTCCTCTATACACAATCATACAAAAAACCTCACCTTTTT
>NC_068993.1:45692729-45694221 GCF_001194135.2 Octopus bimaculoides | reverse complement strand
TATATATATATATATATATATATATATATATGTATGTATATATGTATGTATGTATGTATGCATGTATGTATGTATATATGTATGCATCTATGTATGTATTATGTATGTATATACATGTTTAAAAGTTTGGCTTTGTGTTTACTGAGATTTGTTAGAATAATTTTTCCTGGACATAGTGTGACCATATAACTATTATATGTGTACATGCGTATGCACATCAACCAGCACAATCACACACACACATACACAGAAGGTCTTTCACTCTCACTCTCGCTCTTTCTCCCCCTCGTTTTCTTTTTTACAGATACATGCATACATAGATATCTTGGAAAGAATTCGTGAGACATATATGTATGCATGTATATGTATAAAAATATATATATATAGCTATAAATATATAGATAGATAGATAGATAGACAGACCTACGTGCAAACATATATATATATATATATATATATATATATATTTGTGTGCACGTGTGTGTCTGTCTGTATGTGTGTTTCTATATATATATATATATATATATATATATATATATATATATATATATATATATATATATATATATATATATATATACATACATATACATACAAATATATATATATATATATATATATATATTCATTCGCGCTTCTATGTCTGTATTGATACGTGTGTGTTTGTGTGTGTATGTATGTATATCTATGTGTCAGTTTAACTGTCAGTAATATTAGATCAGTATTGATTTTCAATAAAAACCAAAATGATTTATACAACAGCTGCTTTTCTCTTACCTACCTTATATTACAGCTTTTTTTATTGTCTTTAGTTTTGATGTTATGTTCTTGAAATAAATATACACTTCATGACGATCTCGTGGATATTTATAATTTAGTTTTTGCTGCTGAGATTTGTGATTTTGTTGGTGTTGATAGTGATTTTGTAACTGCATAATTTCCAGTATTATTGGTAGTAGAAGTAGTAGTAGTAGTAGTAGTAGTAGTAGTAGTAGTAGTAGTAGTAGTAGTAGTAGTAGTGTTGTTGCTTAAAGTGCTGGTTGCAGCAATAGAGACCGCGGTGGCTCTGGGTTGGGGAGGAAAGTGGATGATGCCGTATATAGTGATTGCATTGGAAATGGTGATGGTGGTGGTGGTGGTGGTGGTGGTGATGGAGTACATGATAATTGAGGCGACTTTAACTGGTCAATTTAATATATTTCGTTCTATTTATTGACACAGAATCTGTGTCAATAAATCCTTATGTGTATTCTGTATACACACACACACATACACACACACACACGCACACATATATACACATACGAACACATACACACACATATATACATACACACACATACACACACATATACAAACACACACACCCATGTGTGTCTAGGTATATTATAGATAGATAGACAGATAGATACACATTACTACATATATATATATATATACATATATATACATTTATGTATATCTATCTATCTATATATATATATATATATAT
>NC_068993.1:45681506-45691911 GCF_001194135.2 Octopus bimaculoides | reverse complement strand
TATATATATACTAATAATAATAATAATAATAATAATAATAATAATAATAATAATAATAATAATAATAATAATAATAATAATATGCTTGGCCAAAATATGTGTGTGTTTGTATGTTTGTGTGTACATGCCTGTGGTCTTCAATTTTGTCTCGAGGCCAAGGGATAGAGATGCAGGAAAAGCAGTAAAATGTGACCACCGATGCAGACTTTGTGGAGATGATACCGAAGTTAGTACCCACGCCACAAGCATTTATTCAAAAATGTCATCACGGTGTTATCTACCGATGAGACATGATGTTGTAGCTAGGGTATTCTATAATGAAATCCGTCGGAAGAGTAACGCCGAAATCAAAGAAATAGGAACCGACACTATGATAGAAGCCATAGTCACTCATAATAAAAATGAGTAGTGGTGGAATGTCCCAGTCAAAAACCTCACTAAGATATAAGCACAACAGACCTGATATAATGGTTTGGGATAGAGAAGTGAAACTGTGCACAGCGGTGGAAACTAGCTTAAAGCTGAAGATCAAGAAAAAGAGAATACCTACGTAGAACTATTGAGAAAACTGAAGTTACTCTGTCCAGATTACAAGTTCAAGTTTATACCTGTAAATATTGAGGATATGCAATACATTGCCTAAACGTCAATCTTGAGAAATTAGGCTTCTAACACCAGAAAAGGAAAAAGCTGATTCAAAATCTACAGATCCACTCCATCACTGGAACTCAAAATCTGTAAAACTTTCCAGAAGTTTATCATTTAAGTATATATGACCTTGTCTAGATATGCAAATATATGCATGAGCATAGATACATAAAAAAAAAACATACAAATCTTCTCATATACGTGCATACACACAAAAATACCCTGCTGTTGATGTTGAAATTCCAATGAAGGAGACCTGAATCTAGGTTAGAAATCAACTTTTTCTCTATTGGCAAGAAATCTTAAAATAAAACTAAGTAATGACATACATACATACATATATACATACATACATGCATACATACATACATACATACATACAGACTCACACACAGCTTTCATTAAGTGGTGACATCAATGAAGTCATCAAACTGAAAGCTCTCGCGTATCCTACAACAATGCAAGATTATTCCGTTCTTGATTGAAACTATGCAAACAAAAAAAAAAGCAACTTTACCTACAGAACAGCTTATCATTTCAGACAAGTTTAAGTGTCAGACCTTAAGGAAAAAATGAGAACCCGCTAATCATTTCCTGCTGAAACCAAATGCACTTTCTTCTTTATGGAAATTCGCTGCACTCAAAGATGACCTAGAAGCAAAGTGAAGCACATAAAAGTGTTTATTTTTTCTTTCTTTGTTTTATTGACACACAAATTGTGATTGACACTAGAAAAACAATGCTAACGATTCCAGATTTCTATATCGCATTTGAAATCAACTGTATTTAGATAAAAATAAATATCCTTGATTATCTGACAACTCTGCCTAATTCGTCCATCTTATAACAGAGTTGTTGTAAATGTACATTGGGTAAAAAAGTATTTCTTTATCGATCAGTACTACATGTTAAATACAGAAGTATGTTGTGTCAGTGGTACAAGTTCACATCAAGTAAAATTTGGTATGTAACAACTGAGCGTTTGCGAGATTAAAAATGACAGCAGTTATGCATTAGCCTATATTTCAACTTCGTTCTTTGTATAAGGGCAGAAATTCTTTAAATACATTAAATTGAACCGCTTCAGCAAAATTCTCCTGGTGAATACCAGTTTTCTATAGTTACTCGATTACATCGGTAAATTTAAGCATATAATCACTAAACCAGTCTTATGATAAAGAAGCAATATGAACTATTAAGTGAGCAACAAATAATGGTTTATGTAAGCACTTACATGGTTTTCTGAGTAAGAAGCTCGCATTACAACCATTTTTCTTTTATTTCGGTAAACATCTATTATAGTCCCAGGCTGAAGAACAACTTGTGAATGAAGTTGTAAGGGCGGAAACTGAGTAGAAGCCTGCTGTATGTATATATACATACATATATATATATATATATATATATATATATATATATATATATATATATATACACACACATACACACACAAATGCTGAGGATGCGATGGGTAAATTGTCGCCATGTTATATTTTTAATTTCACCCATGTGCATTGTTTGTTTGGGATTTTCGACTACACAGCATAGTAGAGTCAGTTGGGCACTATACGTGAGAAAAGCAGCATCATGACGCAATTCACTCTACCAGAAATTTGGAAACAACAACGAAAGAATGAAATGCAAAGTCAACTTCGGCAGAATTCGCACCCAGAATGTAAAGGCGGACGAAAAACCACTAAGCATATTGCCCGGCGTGCTAATGATTCTACCAGCTCGCCGCATTTGGAGAAGGAGATAATAATAATAATGAAATGTTTTCATATCTCTCAGTTCTAGTACACGAAAAGCTCGAGATTTAAAGTGAACAGAGCAATCTTCAGATGGGAATCATAACTTCTCATCTTTTGAAAATGTGTAAAGTACATAGTTTGCTTGGGCGCGAAACGATGGTGATAATTTAACAATGCGCGTCGCTAACGAGTTACATTTGTATGATAATATGCAAATTTTATAAGGCGATAAACTGGTAGAAATGTTAGCACGCCGGGCGAAATGCTAAGCGTTATAGTTCGTTTGTCTTTACGTTCTGAATTCAAACTCTGCTGAGGTCGACTTTGCCTTTCATCCTTTTGGGTCGATAAATTAAGTACCAGTTGCGTACTGGTATCGATCTAATCGACTAGCCCCCTCCCCAAATGTTTCGGGCCCTGTGCCTATTTGTAGTTTATTTTCTCGCTTAACTCCTTTTCTTGAAACGCTATTAAGCTTATGTAAAAGGAGCAAAGTTTCTTTTTCTGACGCATTGAAAAAGGGGAAACTAGCATATTGGTTAGGAGAGATTTTGCAAAGGATGCCGTGCAATAAATGCTAGTGCCTGATGTCAAATAAACTAGCATCAAATCAGCGACAGCAAATAGGGGTACTATGAAGGTTGTATCAATCTTAAAGTATTTACTTTTTACTAAACCAATAAACTTTAAGAAAGGTTTCAAAACTGGCAACTCCATTTTCAAGTTTGGCAAAAAGTCTGCATTAAAGAGAATTAATGGTGATATATGTAAGGACCTTTTATTTCTGAATTGAAATCGTACCGTGGTTTAGTTTGTCTTACTGTGGTCGATATAATCGACTGTTCCCTAGCCAAATTTTCTGGTTTTGTGCCAATCGAGGAAATAATTCTATATCAGGATAACATATTCATCGTTATTGCAATCTAGAAGAAATTGAAATGTCGAGAAAATAGTTATTGACTTGGAAAAACCAATTCATCGATGAAATTAAATAAATATATTTATCACGTATCTTTCTTGGGAATCTATGTTTCAAAGGATTCGATCAAACTATTATATAGTCTGATTATTCATCCACCTTGATGGTTAAAACTTAAAGGGCTTAGGCAATATTCTTGTTGAATCGTGACTTTCCATCTTCGAATCCTGCCTCTTTTAAATCAGAATCTAGTAGACAAGATGTAATAGATTAACATCCAATAATCGAAGATAAAAGAAAGTGGGAAATATTTGGGGTTAATAAGATATTTGTAGTTTATATAAAAATTTGCAGTCTCATTTGAAAGTCTGCTGTGAGAAAAAATCGTGCTTTTATTTGGGGAATGCATCAATTACAGATCTTGTAAACGTCTTATAAAATACACTGCTTTTCATAAATTTTCTACTGTATGTGAAACAACTTTTGCTGCTGGTGCTTAAGAATTTACAATGGCATAAATAATGTCTAAAACTGAAAAAGCAAATCATGCGTAAGTCAAAAACTTGGAAGCATCTATTTAGTGGTATGGAGTGTTGAAATATTGCGATATTTTCATTTAAAGCAATCCTCCACTAGGGTGACTAATCATCACCCATGTTAATTGGTTTCTTTTTTTTTATGTTTTTTTTTCAAAGAAACTTGATGTTTTCAGGTGAGATTACTAGGTGCGACATCGTATTATTAAAAATGGTGTCGAAATGCTTTCTAAATTCACATGCTTAGTAAAACCATCAGTCGCATTGGTGATCTTAAAATTGGATTAAATTTCGATTGAGATCAATGCAATATACTTTTTGTACAGATGCATGACAATCTGTAACACCTGATTTTAGTTAACTATTTTAGTACAATTTGTAGACTTCCATCTGGATTGATTTTAGCTAATGATCTTTTCTTTAATAAAAACAGTTCATATTCACCTAAACATTATCAGGAAAATGTTCTTTTCCCTACTCGTGACATGCTTTCGAGTGTATGGTAAGCACTGACAAAACAAAGAGTTTGCAATTCTTGGCAAAATTTGTATAGATTTTGTAGATTATGTCACATTTCTTGTGTCATGTATGCCGAATTCAGAATTAAAGCTATTCCTTCTACTGATGATAACCTGAAGCCCAGCTTAAAGTAAGACTACATATACAGTAGGGATATCTATTAGATGCAGGGAATAAATTTTATCATTGCTGACTCAGTATGTACTTGATATGAAGCCTATTTAAGTTACAAGAGAAAGTAAGAAAGCGTAAAGGAACATTTATTTTCCTTCTTTAGTTCCTCTTGTTTCAATGACCGTAGTTTCAGGCAGAGAAATGACTGGTTAAACCGACATGGTTGCAAGGAAATTGAAAGTTCTACTCACATTCTAGTATGTAATGATGCAACAGAACGTGTTATGTAAACAATCAAGTCTCTATTAAAAGGTTACAGTCTATCAATTGGAAATATTATTGAGTTAAGGTTCTTTTCCACTTGCGTAGTGATTGTGTGTATGTAAGTTACATCAATCTGGGAAATTATTCGGCAGACAAGTTAAGCGTAAAAGTAAATCGTTTTTACGAGATGGACAAATGTTTCGTTGGGAGGATGATAGAAGGAATTATATCACAGGAACATGCTATCTGATTTATGATAGCAGAACCACAACCTGGATTAACTTGTAGATGAAAAAGTTGAGTTAGTGTCAGTTGAGAAATATCCCTCAAATCGCTTTCCCCAAGCACATTAACTGATCACGATAATGTTCTCAATGGGACACCACTATCAACTTCCGTTTCCTGTTCAACAACCGATGTATCATAATGTTCCTCTAAAGTAATCATTATAACAGATTATCGTCATGAATAGTAGAACTGCGACTTGCTAATATTCAATTTCCAACATTTCCCAAGCTACGAGCCAATCCTGGTAGCAACGTCATAATATAACAATATCATTGTTCAAACTGCAGAATCCCCAAAGGAATTCGCAAGCCACAAAGATAAACTAATTAGCACAATACTTAGGAATGTTATATTCACAATGACCTAAACAATGACATGTGTTTCGCTGTATTATATCATAAATATATAATACAGAGGAAAACTAGCAACAGACAGCACATTAGACACTTAACATGACAAAATCCCAACGTCGCTCCAAACACCCAAACGAACAGACCTAACAGAGAATACAAAAACCATGATGTCTTCTAGTGCAATCAAATCCGGGACTCGAACATCTCATCCTAGATCGCAAAACAAGTCTTCACTGCACTCGATCATTGCGTCCCTAAAGACGGAGTGTACACCAAAATATCCGACCGTGACTCTATAAAACTTTCCTATGCTAACTCATTAATTATAGAGCATCATATTCATAGGATGCTCAAAATAACCCCTCAAAAATTGACTCTGACTCATATAACTAACCTACAAACAATGCTAATGCCACCCAATTAATGCATCAAAGGGATATTGACACGAAGTATGATACCAACCAACTGATAAGAGACAACGTCAATATCTACAATAATTAACCAACGCTTCAGACCAGCAACAATTTAAACAACAACACTAGCACACCCAGAAATAGTAATAATGATAATAGGATAACTATCACCAGGAATATACTGAATAAAATAAATTCATCTAGTGCTCACTGCACAAAAGCAAATAAAAAAGAACCAACCAATTATGCTCATGCAGAGACAGATCCAAATGTCCCTTGAACAATCAATGTATGACCAGAAATGTGGTGTATACTGTAGATGCCCCCTACGTATATATCGGTACATCGGCCGATATATTCAAATATCGATATCGCAACCACATTGCCAGCTTTCAAAAAATCATTAAATGGCTTGTAACTGCTTTCTTCCCACTTACTGTATCGAACATAACGCTTGGCACCCCTGATGTCTTTCTTAGAAGGAATAAATGAAATCAAACACAATTCAACAGTAGGCCCTGATAGGTTCACTGCTTGTGTTCTGAAGGTGTGTCGACACCAACTTCCATCTCCTCTTGCTAATCTGTGGAGGAACTCACTGGATGTTGGTTATATTCCTGAGAACTTTCTTTCCCAGTCTGCTGTCCCAGTTTTCAAAAAGAGAATCAAGTCCCTTGCAGTGGACTACTGGCCGATCTCGCTTACCTCTCATATCATCAAAGTATTTGAGAGGGTGGTGAGATCACGAATAACCCATTTTCTTGAAAGCATCAGACTGCTGAACCCCAACCAACATGGGTTCCGTAATGGAAGGAACTGCCTAATGCAGCTCCTGCATCACGTTGATGACATTTTGAGAGCTTTGTAAGACGGCTCGAATAATGATGTCATCTACCTTGATTTTAGCAAGGCCTTTGGCAGGATAGATCATAAGATCCTCTGGAAAAAAACTATCCAACATTGGTGTCTCTGGGAAGTTACTACAATAGATCGAGTGTCTCCTGACAAGCAGAACCCAACACGTTATAGTCGAAGGAGTAAAATGAAGCTCAGTCAAAGTCAGTAGTGGTGTTCCAAGAGGCACTGTGTTGAGCCCAATTATTTTCATCATCTATATCAATGACATTAGCGACATTATCAAGCAATGTAACATAAGAATCATTGCAGTTGATTCCAAGATAAAGAAGGTCATCAATGAATTGGGCGACCGAGCATGCCTTCAGTCATGGCTGTCATCTAATAAGGAGAAAAGAATATGCTGCTGAACGAGGACAAATTTCAGTCATTCCACTTTGGAAAAGAAGATACCCTGAAACTCCTATACTCCCTTCAGGTGAAACTCTCATAACATCCAACAATATCAGAGACTTGGGAGTAATCGTGGACAACAACATAAGCTGGGCAGCTCATATAAGCATCAAAGTTGAAATGGCCCGCAGAATGTGTTCCTGGATTCTCAGAACTTTCCAGCCTTGATATCCACACCATTATCCTTCTCTTCTATACTTTTGCCCGACCCCCACCTTAAATATTGTTGATTTCTGGTGAACCATAGATATGGATATCACAACCTTCATATGTGTATCTTGCCCGAAATCCCAAATACAGACAAATATTTATTTTTACTTTTTTTTTCTTTAATACATCCACGTTCACTCCTTTTTGGTGTCTGCGATTCTTAGGCTAGTATTCGAACAGTTACGGGCCTATCTACTCCAAAGTGTTACAGTAACGAGTTTGTGGACCAACAGATAGAGTTTGATGCTTGATAGCATGCTGCTATCATGTTCGGTCATCTGTATAGCATTCAATCTTTAAGTTTCATGATTGAACGCATATGCTCTTCCTTATCTATATTGCTCGTTCCGCCTGCCCGACTTTAGTCGTATAACACACAAGGCTGACATAGATTGCATATCAGAAACTATATATATATATACTACACATGGCTGCACTGAAGAAATGGGAGATATATTGTTGATATCCCCTCAACTAGTTGTTCTTGCACACACTGTCAACACACATTACGACCGACTAAATTGATAGCATATATGTTAGGTAATTTTTTTATTCATTGCGCTAAAATAAAATATTGTACAATAATTTAATATTGGTCATTACTAAAGATGTAATTATTTGTTCAGATACTGAAAAATTGCTATAAAGCTTATGTCAAATTAATTCCTCTCGATTTCATCGCAGTACGAACTTACCGCATTTAGCGTAAAAATGTCGACATTTACGTCAAGTGAAGTTAACATGAGATAATCGAACATAGCATAAAAAAGAGATTGTAAATAAATAGAAAAACAAAAATAAAAGCAGAATAGTTTACATTAATCGCGGAACCATAAATGTAGAAACAAAAGCCAAATTCAAACGACTAAATGACTTAGAGGAAGATGTAATCGCCTAACAGCTATAGGGGAAAAAATTTAATCTTGAAGAAATAAAATTTTACATAATTGAAAATAAACCATAAATGAGCAAGATATCATCCATCGTTAAAAAAATGTGATGCGATATATCTCACACATACACATCACGCACACACACACATGCATATATATATATATATATATATACACACACATATAATATTACATATAAATGTAATTTGTAACGTAACGAAAGTCATTAAATATCTACAGATATAATCTTTGACTTAATGTAACAATTTTAGTAAAGATGTTATTTGCTGGCATTACTGTTGCTGAAAAAATAAAAATGAAATGCAAAATTGAAAATAGAAAAACCGAAACGAAATGCTTTGGCAATACACTATACAAAACAAAAATAACATACACTATAAAGTTATATAACATGCCCTATGAAAATGTCACAAGTATCAATCAGGGTTTATATAGGGTTAAAGAAAAATAATGACTTTAGAAAGAAGAAAAAAGAAATGTTAAGAAAAGATTAGCAAAGCTTTAAATGTGTACGAGAGGAGTAAAGGTAATGAAACGAAAATAAAGTGTTTGGAAATATCAAATGCTATCAAATATCAAATGTATTAAAATTTGATCTAAGATTTTATAGTGGATTAAGAACGAAAATCATAAGGAAGTATAACAATTCACTGACGGCAGATATAATGGAAACGTTAAGAAAATGTTAGATAAGAAATGTTTTTAATAAAAAATTGATAAAATATAAAAATGAAAGCAAAACCATTCATGGTAATTTCTCAGACATCGAAAACAACTAAAGGAACAGAGATGACAAAAAATGTGATAACAGTAAAAGAAACAGCTTGGAAGTCAAGGAAATCACTTCGAATAACTATTTATAATGTACAGACTTTCTAAATATGTGAGATTCCTCGTATAAGAGTATGTTTCATTTATTTGATTTTTGTGACTAGCAGCAGGGTTCGCACGTAGGAGAGAATGCATAGCGGCAGTCTTGCTTTTATGGTATGCATTCAAATCCTGAGTAAGTCAACATTGGCTTCATCATACCTGCGTTGATAAAATAAAATACCACTCAAGTACTGGGGTCAATATAATTATCAAAAGCCCAGCACTGAAATTACTGGTCTTGTACTAATTGTGAAATATTTATATGGTGCTTTCACTGGTTCTAATTATTGGATATATATATATATATATATATATATATATATATATATACAGGGATTAGACAAAATAATGGAAACACCTTAAAAATTTCAAATAAATTTATTCTAATATGGGGAAGGACCACCTTTGGCAATAATTACAGCTTGAATACTACGAGGTATGGACTCGTACAAAGTTTGAATTGCTTCAAAGATATTGAGATCTGGGGACTGTGATGATCAGATAAGATGTTCACTAGGATGTTCCTCATGCAATTCAGTGGCAACCTTAACTGTTTGAATTGGTGCATTATCATCCTGAAAGATTACGTTTCCCTCCGGAAACAGTTCCGCAAACGTAGGGTGGATTTGATCAGAAACAAATGCTTAAATAGTCTTGACTATAAATTCTGCCATGAAGGGGAACCATTGGGCCGGCGAATTTCCAAGATATAGTCATCCAGATCATCACAGGTCCTCTTCCATTTTAACTGTTGGAAGAAGACTGACTGGGTCAAATGCTTCTTTTGGCTTTCTCCACACGTATACTCGGCCGGTAGTTAGAAATAAAGTACAGGATAACTCGACCGAAAAAAACGGCATTATTTTACTGTTCTAGGAACCAATTTTGTAGGTTTTTATGCCACTTTAACTGCTTTACAACGTTTACTTTTGAAAGCATTGTTTGTTTTATTGCAGCCCTCCCGTAAAATCCGGCTTTGTGCAGCTCCCGGCGAACAGTTTTCGTGGAAACTGGGTTCCCGAGGTGGTCATTAAGCTCTGCAGTAATTCTGGGAGTTGTACTTCTATGATCCTTTCTAATAATTTGCGTAAGAGTCCGACGATCCCTATTTGAAAGTTTTGTTTCGAAGAGGAGTTTTTTTCCCTCTTTCTCAAAGGCTGTCATTACTTTCGAGATGGTACTTCTAGATGCACCAAACATTTCGGCTGTTTTCGATACGCTAGCGCCTGCCATACGAGCACCAACAAAGTCCGATAGATTTGTTATTTTAATAAATTTTAATTACCTTTTTCTGC
>NC_068993.1:45678314-45680996 GCF_001194135.2 Octopus bimaculoides | reverse complement strand
ATATATATATATACATACATATATGTATGTATGTATGTATGTACCCATGTATGTGTGTATGTGTTTGTGTGTGTACGCGTGTGTGTGCGTGTCTGTGCTTCTGTGTGTGTGTGCGTTTGTGTGTGTATGATATAAAACCAATAGAAATGTCCTTTCTGATTATTTGTGCACTTTAATAATTAGATGTTTATAAAGGTATTAGTGTTTAGAAATGTGTGTATATAAATATCTGTATATGCGTATATATATAGCTGTGTGTATATATAACTAAATATATATATATATATATATATAACATAAATGTGTGTGAGTCTATATCTGCGTGAGAGTGCGCGCGCACATGTATATATATATGTAGGTTGGTAGGAAGGTAGGAAGGTAGATAGGTAGGAAGGTACGTACATGTACATGTGCTTAAGAATTACTCTGATTTCTTTTTTCAGATTTACTAAGTCACAGCTGCTACAGCAGATCTAATTAATTGAATTTTGAATTGCTTTTTGTGTATTTTCTGAGAAATCTCTCGCTTTCAGATGGATTAAAAAGTTCACTGCGGAACAAAGCCATGTCTGATCTATGCGTGTCTGTCTGTATCTCTGCCCCATTCCCTCTCTCTTTTTCTTTCTCTGTCTCTCCATCTGTGAGTCTGTACTCCTAACTTATCTAGAATATATATGTCTACAATAAGTGTGTGTGTGTGTGTCTGTGCTTGCGCGCGCTTGTGTATTTTGCTCAAGGCCCGGTCTAGGAATCGAACGCACGATCTTGCGATTATAGTGTGACGTCCTAACAATTAGACCACGTAGCTTCCCAAAAATATAGCAGTGCCGTAAAGCAATGAAGATAAAGACTATTACGAATGCCGTAGTGTACATAAAAGCAGAGATAAATCCTAGTCTTGATTTCTGTACATAAGGGATATTACCGGTCCCAATTGCTTACATCGTACATAAATGTAGTGATTTCACAGTGCTTCACTTAATCTTATCTAAGAAATACTATCACAGAAAACTTTTGAATATTGTGTAGCCAGAATAATTTTTCATCTTAATAGTTAAAACAAATTGTTTTCGCTTTTACATGAAAAAAAATGACCATTTCAAATAATAATAATACCATGTGGTTTGTTCAATAAATATAAAGATACAACAGAATAGAATTGAATGAACATAATTTTACATAGTTACAGGAGACATAAATCGACGTGTAAATAAACAGGAAATATAGGGAAATCAAAATCATTGTAAATCTTTATACTTAAAAATCCCAAATAATTTCATATATATGTGTATATGCATATATTTTGGTATATACTTATATATATATATATATATATATATATATATGTATATATAAATATATATATGAGAATATATATATATACCTATATTCATATATATGAATATATATATATAAATATATATATACATATAAATATATATATATATATAAACATATAAGGATATATATGAATATATATATACATATATACTTGCATACATACATACATACATACATACACACATACTTACTTACATACATATATACATATACATACATACAAATATGGAATGCCTGTGGCTTTATGCCTGCGTTGTTAGTGTAAAATTTGATATTCCTTTAATGAACTTTTAGCAGTTCTTTATTAGCCATTTATGTTTAGTTTGGAACAATAAAATTCTTATATTGTTTAACAGTTTTCCCTATATTTTTCTGCAGGGAATAATGCTTATGGCTTTTGTTATCCTATACAGATATAGCACAAAAGTCAATGAACTCCAAGCATGTATACACGGGACCCAAAAGTAGGTTTATAGTTATCACGTAAGCGCTTTAAATTTCTTTTAAAACGTTTTATTACATTTTAAATGCCTATCTTACAATTAACTGAATTAGAATAGAATAATGGTTTAATATGTTTGTTATAAGTAAGATCTAAGCTGTTAATATATGAAAGTGATAGAGATAATTGAATAACTGTAAACCTAGATTGGGTCTACCCTGTACGTAATGTGCATTACCATCCTTGCTATGGAACAGATGAATGTGAGGAAAGGAACTCAGAACAGATCATATATATTACTGCGAATCACAAAGCGAACAGTTAGAATATAGTACAAAAACTCCAGATTTAATGATCTTCTGGTGAATATCGAGACACGAGCATAAACTCCATGTAAAGTACTTCAGATAACCTATGAAAATTACGAAGAACAAATTTCAATATAAGTTGTTATGTTTATTACATCAGACATAGAAGATTGATACCTTTTTTGCCAAGTGACTATGCATTTACAATGATAAGTTACCATAGCCATGTTCTCTCAGAATACATATAATACACTAAACTTGAAACAAAAACAGCAGCTAACACTCTCTTAAACCACAGGCTGTTGTTTAAAAAGAAAATACGCTGTATGTTGCATTCTATGCAAAAGATTTCCTGGAGAATAATAGGATATACACGACGGGAACCCCCTGGTCTTCTCAATTAATGTTCACTTATGGCTGAAAAACAACGAAGAGCAATTACTGATCAGTGGATGTTATCGGAGTTTAAAATAACATTTTATATGCAATGTTGTTACTTCATCAGTAACAATATCATTGCTGCGTTAATTGGTAAGGCGATCTGAACTTCTACACACACACATATATATATATATATATATATATATATAT
>NC_068993.1:45676704-45678304 GCF_001194135.2 Octopus bimaculoides | reverse complement strand
GAACTTCTACACACACATATATATATATATATATATATATATATATATATATATATATATATCTTCTAAAACCTGAAACCTTAGTGTTGTATAAATGACGAGAAAATGAATATCATTTATAAAATTAGTTATATTTGTGGGACTGCAAATCTACTGAATACAAGTAGTAGGATTTAAATATTAATGTTGAGTATTACAACACTTTTAAATGAGAAGACCCTGAACATTGTGGCTGTCATAAAGATGCGATTATGTCTAAGAGCTCCAAGATCAAAATTTACTAGTAGGTGTCTTCGTGATTTCCGTAACCTACCAATTCGTTGCAATACTGAATAGTTATAAGACGTTACAAAAGTGATAACAGGTTAGGAGAGGTTAAATGAAGGCCAGGATGCAAACAAGAATATAACAGACAATGATCTCCTAAGGCATTCTCAACTGAAAACTGCTAGGCAAGCATCTAGCAGAGGATGTGCCTTAGACAAGAAACCTCTTGTTATGAATCTTAATATCAATTATGGTGCAAAAATGATGGTTTTATAGATATTTCAAAATTATGATGCTATGATGCTACCTGTTCCATTAACACTGAAATCCACTCTGAATCGGGGTAAAATTTGGAGACCCATTTACATTCCTTTAAGGGATCTTTAGAATCGTGATCTTGATAAAATAATCCAAGACAAACTTGCCTCGATGAAAACCAGCATGGCACGTGGTCCGTCTACCCTCTCTCTTTCTCTCTCTCTCTCTCTCTCTCTCTCTATCTCTATCTCTCTCTCTCTCTCTCTCTCTCTCTTTCCCTCTCTCTCTCTCTTTCCCTCTTTTTCTCTCTACATCCAGCTGAATCCAGTGGAAATAAAGACCTATCAAAGTCAGAGAACTACATGCATCATTGCCAAAATGCTCGAACGCATGTAACAGCATGGGCGTCAACATCTGTCCCATCCTATGAGAGAACCTCGAAACCCAGCACATTACCTTAAGAAATATCATTGATGAGTTGTAAACGGATAACTGACAGTAGTTCTGTGTTTCATTGATTTCAAAACGGTATCATGATGAAAATAGTTGAAACCTACGCTGTCTTTTCCGACTTGTTTCAGATAAAAAAAATTATGTAAGTATTTTACAAGAGTCAAAATTGCAATCCTGGAAGCAACAAGGAGGAAGTTGACATATTCTCGTCGCTTTCTTCTTCCTTATTGTCGCGGAAAACGCTCTAAATACGTGGAGCTATCGAACTGGGCAAGAGTCAGGTAGCAGCAGTCGTTAAAATAAATATTTAAATTCTCCTTCCCTAGAATGACAAACAATGAATTGGTTACTATTCTAAGTATGATATGGTCATAGAGGTGAATAAATTTTCGACATCACTGTTATGAAGAGTTTGAACTGTAAACTATCTGCGGTGGTACACATACCAGGTAAGGTATAAACACCTGATGAGAAATCACTACCAGGTGAGGTACACCCAACTTGACAATGTGCACCCAGTCAGGATACAAAAGACAGAATTATATAAAATAAAGAAAATAAAGAAGAATAAAATATATGATGCAAGCTGTAAACTCTCTTTCTCTCTCTCTCTCTCTCTCTC
>NC_068993.1:45674478-45676694 GCF_001194135.2 Octopus bimaculoides | reverse complement strand
ATATATAATTTTGGTCATTATGCAACTCAACGCCAGCACATTGACAAAAATATGTCATTCATCATCAAATCCCAACGAGGTATACATTCTTAGATAGAAAACAACATCCACCAGCAACAATAACACAACTAGGGACACCATAACAAATAATGTAATTTTATAGATGGACAACTGTACTAGATAGATTAAAGACTGTTTCGAGCAATAGGGATATTTGCTATTATTATTACTGTTCATTTTTCCACTACTAAGAGAAGACCCACTCGTTATCAATTTTATCAACTGAATTACAGTAGCATATGATCTTTATCAGAAAAATATGTGAACTGATATTATAAACATTTCATTTGTTTCAATTTTTTGACATCTTATTCCAGGATGAAGAGGTCGTATCAAACGACCGAAACCGTTTATAGGTGGGTTATACACATATGAGTGGGTTCGATAACAGTGCCCTGGAATCCACTTACCTGTAAACGTGAAGCCCCCGACTATTTTTCCATCATAATGCAAACATTTATATAGTATGTGAAACACTCAGGAATTACCAACTGACACTAATAAGCAGAAAATATTGTAGTGATTTGGATTAAAGCCTGTATTGGTTGGCCAAAATCGTGGCTTCCTTCTTCCTGCTCTGCCATAGTAACCAAGTTTGTAGAGATACCTGACAGCTGATCTGTATTAAGTATATATATTTATACAATGTAGTAACACAGTTCTGTATAGAACAGCAACGTTATAGTGGCAAAACAATACCGTCTAGTATTTTTACTACTTATATCTTGTTTAGGGATTTTTGAAGTAGCTACTTTGCTCGTTACGAGATCAGCAGCTTTCTGCCGCATATCTGTTTATATATGATGAGTAACCAGCTGGAAAATACGTTTTCCTGGGGTTAAAATGTAGTAACACAGTTCTGTATAGAACAGCCATTTTATAATTATAAAGCAATGGACAATCAGAGCTGATGGATTATGAGAGAAACATAAACTCAGATAAATATCCCTTCCAATCTTCTCCAGTGATGAAATGAATAAATACGACTCTTCATTTATGGAAGATGAGGCTCCTTGACACACGGGTAAAATGACCCAAGATTTGTTGGATGAGAATGACATGACAAAGCTTCCATGGCGAAGCCAGTCACCAGATATGAAAACCTATTGAGCACCTCTGAGGTATAATGTACAGGACACCTCATAAAAACCACAAGAAAGCATCTTCAAATCTAGATCTTTTAATATCGCTGCATGAAACTTGGCAAGAAATTCTCCAAGAGAATATTCATTACGATGCCTTATTGAGTCCTTGAATTAAAAAATGCAAGGGGCATGTCTACTAGATATTAAATATTCACATTATAACAATTAATAAAAAATTTGAGTGTATAATTTCAGATTTAAATAGATCTTAACGATCATTAGGGTGTCTATTTACTTCTGCCATGTTTGTGTATATATAGACACAGACGCACACACACGCACTCACACACACGCGTGCACACACACACACACACATACACACATACACACATACACAAAAAGTTACCTTCTCAGTCATGCTGACAGCTAAGAGCCGGTTTCCCAGTTTCATGGCGTATAAATTCACCACCTGCACGGGACGCTGGTCCGTCGCAACATTACTCATCTTTGCTAGTCTACCTCTTTACTGAGTCGACTGGAGCAACGTGAAATGAAATGTTTTTCGCAAGAACACAGCGCGTCGCCCGGTCCAGGAATCGAAACCACGATCTTACGACCCTAAATACTAAGCCTTACGCCTCCACACACACACATATATGTTTGTTAGAAAAGAACCTTTCGCAAATAAGAAAATAGATGTTGGACGAAAATGGTGCATCATCACAGTGATTCTACAAATTTGTCTGGGCGCATCAAGTTCAACCGACAGGGTGATGCGGGTGGCTGCGATTGAAATAATACTAAATTTGGTAGGGGTAGATTAATTATTTTGGAATCCGTGTATCTGGTTGTCAATGGTGAACTAATGTCGAAGGAAAGAGAATGGGCCGCACACACAGACACACAGACCACACGCAAATACACAGTCGCAGACATATATGCGTGCGTTTCTGTCTACAAACATACGCACATACACATACATATATATATATTCATATGCATGTATTTGTCTATCTATCTCTCTCTCTCTCTCTCTATATATATATATATATATATATATATATATATATA
>NC_068993.1:45671043-45674177 GCF_001194135.2 Octopus bimaculoides | reverse complement strand
AGGAGAGAGATAGAGAGAGAGAGAGAGAGAGAGAGAGAGAGAGAGACGTAGATGCGTGTGAGTACATGATTGTTTTACTTTGAATATCTGTATGTAGATTAGTTGACCTATTGACTTTTATACGTGATGACAATTATATTAATATTATTGTTAATATCATTATTACCAAATAATTATCAAGAGAAATAATTAATAAGGTTGGATTTGGCCGACGCTCAAATTTACGTTAATCAACATTAGCGCGTCTGGTAAAAGTCATAGCTTCCCCGCTTTTGCTTATGCCTGATGTTCGAGACTAAACGGTGACAAAATGTGACACGCGAACAAGCAACGTTGAGTTTGTGCCATTCTAATTCCAGAACTCTTTAGTAACAGTATTGTTTCATACTCATTTGTTATTTTATTCAAAGGTGATTGGCTTTAAGCCGTAGGGTTCTAAATTTTTGCAAACGTACATTCATTCTGTATTCACTTTAGTTATGCTTGATATTTTCGATCACTTTTTCAAAATATGTAGGTAGTTATTTTCTTGTATTTAGTCGTAAAATGTAAACACCATCGGAAGAAAGTGTGTCATGTGAATGATAAATAAAATAAAATTTAATATATAGGATTTTTCACACAAATAGTATAGAATGCATCTTGATTCTCTCGTCACACTGCCAATTGAGACCGTAAATTGGGAAATGCCTTTTTGATGTTAAATTTTCATAATAATTTAGGAGGGGAAAGAGAGACTTGAAGATGAACCGAGGTCTGACGTCTTGCAACAGCCAGCACTGAGGAAAACGTCGATCGTGTTCACGTGCTGATGGATGACAGGTCCTTGGCGCTAAATCAATAGCCTATACTATTAGCACGTCCCGCGCGATGGTTTAGAGTATTGTATGCAATGAACTTGACATGATGAACGTTTCTGCCTGATGGGTGCTTTCTGACACCTGATTAAAAGCACACAAGGCTGACCACATCACAGGAAAATCAGAAATTGTTTCAAGTAAATCCAGTTGGTTTCCTTGAAAGTTCCCTAAGGCAGGATGAGTTTTGGTCTCATCACTTTGACAATTCATGCGGCGTAAACACCCTTCCTTATCTGCCCTACAGAACACCATGGTTGTTTCATCAGCAGGGAAGAGGACGACTTTAGATTTTGGAATCCAAAAGGCACTGTTTTTATTGACAATGTTCAAAATGGCAACACCACCAACGGAGAGTGCTATGCAAACTAAATGAGACAGGTACGAAAGATCAAAGGCCCAGAAAACCTGAAGAAAGGTATCTCGTTTTATCAGGACGATGCCCCAGCGCACTAGTTCTTGATTTCAATGGCTGCTATCCTACCGATTTAGCCCAACTGGCTATAACCTGTGCCTCAACATGAATAACACTTGGCTGGCAACTAGTATCGCAATGATGAGGATGTCATATTTGCTGGTGATAACGCTTTGACCAAAGGGATGAAACTTTTTCATCAATGAGGTCCAAGCACTGCAACACTGATGGAAGAAGTGTGCGGACCTTAAGGAAAATAAACTTCATTTTCATATTCCATGAGAATGTCTTAGTCAGCCTATAAACTTTTCAGCCGACCTTCGTATATGGTTTTCCTCTCTATCTTTCAACCTGTTTCTTTTTTTTTTTTTTGTTCCATTTCTTTCTTGCTTTCAATTTTTTATTATATATCATTCCTCGGATGAAATGAAATTTTCATCAATGTTGTCATCATTATCATATGTACAAATGCATATGGACATAAAACTTACTCCTATGTAGGGGACGGGACAAATAACATTTCTTCCGTATAGACACGCTAATGTTAGCCCATTCAGATATACAGTTCAGACTATGTTAGTTATTCTCTGGAATAACACCAATGCACTGTAGAAAACGTATGCGTATAGGCTTAGAGATATTTTTTCCAGCCTGCATATTTTGTAACCCTCCTATTACCTCACAACACACGCGCACACACATGCTATAAACACCAGTACACATAAGCACTCATACACAAACATACGCATATATTCGTGCATGAACTCAGCCCCAATTACCCAACCTGCATTAATGTATGACATCCATAAAATTCAGCAGTTCGATATGAAAGTTTAACTACGTGAGGAAAACGATTTTCTTCCATTCATTTCTGACTTTGTTTTACTTATATATATGTATACATGTGTGTGAGCATGTGTGTGTGTGTGTGTGTGTGTGTGTGTGTGTGTGTGTGTGTGTGTGTGTGTGTGTGTGTGTGTGTGTGTGTGTGTGTGTGTGTGTGTGTGTGTGCATGTGCCTGCGTGTGGGTGTATGTGTGTGTGTGTATGCTTCATTTGTTCACTTTTTCATGTTTTACATCCGAATAATATTTTTTTTCAGCGAGTGGTTGATAGTTTGAAGTTTAGGATTTCCATGCGTGTATGTGTTGGAAAACAGGCATGTAAGAATGTGTGTGTATATATATATATATATATACTGTTTGCATGTGCGTGAGTAGTGACGGAGTGTCTGTTTATATGTGCGTGTTTGTGTCTTCTTTGGTGGCTCTCCTGCGGTTTATTGGTAGGTGGCGGATGTATGTCTGTAAAGAGTGCGTGGGTAGATGCGTTGTGTTTATAGTCGATGCACAATAACATGCACTCAGATTAGATAGTTCTGTTGGAATAATAATAATAATAATAATAATAATAATAATAATAATAATAATAATAATAATAATAATAACAATAATAATAATAATAATAATAATAATAATGTGAAAATAAAATTGTAGAAGCAACCAAAAAATTTATTTATTATCAAATATATATCTTAACAAGGATAGCAAGTAGTAGTAGTAGTAGTAGTAGTAGTAGCAGCAGCAGCAGCAGCAGCAGCAGCAGTAGTAGTGGTAGTAGTAGTAGTAGTAGTAGTAGTAGTAGTAGTAGTTACATTTTAATGATATTAACAGCTTCTTAGTGCTGATTTCGCTGTTGGTGGTGATGATGCTGTTGCTGATGGTTAAGGTGATGATAGTGGCGGTGATGTGGTGATATTGATTACGATAATGATGACAACAGTGATGAACATTTCATTTCATCCTAGGAATTATTTATAATAAACTAATTAAAATCAAGGAAGAAATGAAATGAAAAAAAAAA
>NC_068993.1:45668317-45670684 GCF_001194135.2 Octopus bimaculoides | reverse complement strand
ATATATATATATATATATATATATATATATATATATATATACACACAGACACACACATTCATATACACATAATTATATACACACATGTATACGTATTCATAATGTATATCTGGGTTTGTATTATATTGTCTACATAAACATTAACACACAGGGGTATATATAACTGAATATGAATATTAGATATCTTTTTCATTATCTTTGTTCTGCTTTACTCACTCAATTTCTCTCTCTCTCTCTCTCTCTCTCTCTCTCTCTCTCTCTCTCTCTCTCTCTCTCTCTCTCTCTCTCTCTCTCTCTCTCTCTCTCTCTCTCTCTCTCTCTCTCTCTCTCTCTCTCTCTCTCTCTCTCTCTCTTTGTTCTTCTTGCTTCCATATTTAGGATTACTAATCCATCAATAGATAACTTCTGTTCATATATTGATACTTTAACTAGATACAGGTTCAGGAGTTCAGTTATATTAATATATGTTTTGTTACCTAGGTACAATTAATGGATTTCGAGGGTGAATAAGGTGGTCTGTAGATCTGCTAGAAATAGCCAGCAATATTCATTCAAATGATTCCCTACTCATTTACATATGCAATAGACATATTAGAATCTGCCCTATGGTCTGCATGGTGAGGAGCGTAATATATCTTTAATGAAAGATCAACTCAGCAAGGAAAGCCTGTGTTTAGAAAACAACGTAGCGTATTTATCTGGTGGAGGTTGGAGGTGGTGGTGTTGGTGGGGGGTGGGGTGGCGGTGGTGGCGGCCGTGGTGGCGGCGGCTGCGGGGCCGCTAAGGTGGTGATGGTAGTAGAGCAGGAACATTAACTTCTGTTATGAAAGATATTTCCACGTGACAATTGCTTTTTTTTTAGTTCAATTGTGATTTCCAATTAATTCTCGTCATGCCAGTAATTTACCATTCTACAATACCTTCTAATAAATCCCAATTATTGATGTTGTCTCGATAAAATTCATACAGTGCCATGTACTGAAAATAGAAGCATAGAGCCTACCAATATGACATTAAAAAAATTGCAATGGTTTCTTCTATAAATAATTCCCTGAAAATCACAAAAGTAAAGACTGAATTAAATGGTTTCAGAAGCCTCGAAACAAACTGTATTGCTTCTTATAACAAGTTTTTCATTTGCAGCTGAACCACAACAAATTTACTTTACATTTCCGTGATTATGTTACTACCGAATAAGGACTTAGATTCGAATTGCATCAAATCTGAGATGAAGCCATTTATTGTTTGATTTATACGTCGACACAGTCCTGTCTTGTGATGTTAAAACACATGCAGTACAGTGATCAACCCGATCAGTATATCTCAATAATAGTCGTCTACTGTGATCTCTCATAACACATCACTGCAATTTCTGAAAACTCTAATCTTAGCTATAATTGGATTCTGCTTATGCTGATAACCAGAATCAATGATTAACATATCACTAGTGTCGCAAATAGCTGGCGGACGAGGTAAAGATTCGTTCCCCAGAGGAACAATGTGGATAGTTAAAAACAGTAGAGAACACACACATAACACATATATATATATAAAAATACATATATATATACATTCCGCACTCGCGTGCACAGACACACATACGCCGTATAGCATGTCGGATTTGTGTTTACAAAAACAATTCTATTTACTAAACGATCAAAAGACTGAACTACAAACAACTCCATACAGAAGTTAAAAGAAATTCTTCTGTCGATGTTAGCTCAGACTATATTTCGTTTCATTTTATTTCTCACGGGGAGATATTTCCAAACGAAGTTTCTTCCTGGTGAAGTACCACCTCTATACGTTTGGCTGATACAGTAAACATCGGACTCACCAGTTTTATATCAATACTTTCCACATTCTGTCAATTGAGACACAGTTCGTCACCTTACTTGAAGTTCATCAACTGGTAAACCAGACGAAGCTGACCCAAAGTAAGTGCCAAATCGTCGAATTACTCTTGTATCACCCAACATTACTGAAGATCTCAGCATCACTACCCTTGTGTGAGGTTTCTATCTGCCCGTAAAATAATAAGCAATTAGAAGTGAATTGACATAACCTATGGTAACGGATATATGTACGTGTGAATGTGTGTGTGTGTTTGCGTGCATGTGTGTGTATGCGTGTATGATTGAACATATATTCCTTATATTCATACATATCGTCTCTCTCACTCTCTCTCTTCCCCTCTCTCTAACACCATTACAGAGTGGTTCGATCTGGTTGAAATAGTAGCTAAATTTCCTGAAATTATCATGTCCTGTGTTGGTTGTTAATTCTTTCTGTTTTCATCCGTAGAAGAATAAATCTCGATATTAAATACGATCTCAAGTCTCTTGAAATTGTTAGTTCTGTTTCTAA
>NC_068993.1:45663896-45667511 GCF_001194135.2 Octopus bimaculoides | reverse complement strand
TATATATATATATATATATGTATGTATGTATGTATATATATGTATATATATATATGTATGTGTATATATATATATATATATATATATATATATACATACATACATACATACATACATATATATATACGTGTTCATATGTGTGTGTGAGAGAAAGATAGGGAGAGGGAGAAAGAAGGAAAGGGAGAGACAGGGGGAGGGTGAAAGAGGGAGAGGAAGAGAGAGAGTGGGGATGCTGATTCCTAAGACCTCTCGACAAAAGTGCTATACAAATATCCTATGAAATGGTCGGTGAAATCTGCGAAAGATTGTCTCATTTAAATATTGTTTACACCAAAGAAGCCTTATCTACATAAGAATATTGACGTCTGAAATAATTAGTTTCATTTCGTTAATTGTTTATTGATATGAAATGAAAAGTACAGTCCACTTTGAACGTTGATAACCTTTTAAATTTGTTTTACAATTTTCTCTCCACCGATTAATTTGACAGTACTCGTTTTAAAATTATCATTGATCTAAATTGCAAGTATCCTTTATAACCTATCAGAGTATATTGTCGAAATATAATTGCTTTTCGAAAGTTTTCGATCGATCAATAGAATATAATTAATAGAGAGAGAGTGTGGTTGAGAGAGAGTGTGTTTGAGAGAGAGTGTGTTTGAGAGAGAGAGAGAGAGAGAGAGAGAGGGAGAGAGAGATAGAGATAGAGATAGATAGATAGATAGATAGATAGATAGATAGATAGATAGATAGATAGACTAACGAGTATGATGATGAATTAAACCGGTGAATTGTCTTTATAGAATTATCCTTAGTGTGTAACGGTTGACAGCACTATTCTAGTCATTAATAATGTGTTCTATCAAAGCTAGCCCAAAATACTTTTTTATTAATAATTCAGCAGTTCTGGTTACGTGAGATTTTTAATAAGGTGTTGTAATCAAAGTCTTTATTTGAAAACAAGTTTTACTAAACTCCCGTGGGGAAAGAACGATGTTATCATCGATCTGGAGATCGAGCCGGGTCACTTGACACCGAATGGATTCCATTAAAAGAACTTCATCGTCACATTATTGCGCCATTTAGGAGAACAGATGAAGTCTACTACACATACACAAGTTACACTCGCCCGGATGTCATAGATTCCGCCTGCTAATATTCAACCGTAACGACTGAAACGACCGGAGGTTTTCTGCCTCTTCGCTCCGTTATCACATACAAATTCCACATTAATTGTCCTTGTTGACCACCTAATATGCCTCTACAGGAAAGAGTTTGTAGTACTTAGGAGTTCAGAAACCAATTGCTGAATAACAATCCCATTCAAATTGCTAGCGGGAGAATTAAGACACAGTCGCGTCGTTATCGTTTATATCATAATACAGGTCAACAAAGGAAACGGAACTCAGACCCGTAAGCTAAGGAAAAGTTGCTCAGTTGATCAGCGCTGCTAGAGCAGCTCGTACTACTCTTTACAATGGTGAGGTCACTTGGTACCTGTTTTCTGTTCAACATATTAGGGTAGAGAGAGTTAAACTTCTTTGACTCACCCGATAAAATTATCAGGAAATTAGATAGATCATATGGCGATCATATATATAAAGAGCTGTGTTCTTAAAAACAAACTGAACACTTCTTTTCCTACTACTTAATGCCGAAAACAAAACAAATCTAACAGTACTTACACACATGTTGACGAATTAAAAGATTCCTACATAAGTGTTTTAATTGTATTATGAGAATTTACTCGGCTTTTGACAAAGAATAAGACAAGTCTCTGGTATTAACGGGTTGCCTAATTACTAGTTATTGCCCCGCCGTTAAATGATTTGATTAAATCGGTATTTAATTGCACAAATTGGTTTGTAATTAATTTATAAGAATGTCTAATTAAATAGGAATTGGTATATACACTTCAACTCTATAAACTCGAGAGTTAAATAAGTTTCTTGAATCACTAAGTCTTATGGGGATGCTAGTTTAATTTTCTTTTCAATTGCATTGTACGGTTGTAAGAATAACAAGACGTCTCCCTCATATAGAATGCTAGTCTACTTCGGTGGACTTTGCCATAAGAATGCCACATATTAGTCACGGATACATAAAACAGGTGGTGGTGGTGGTGGTGGTGGTGGTGGTCGTCGTCGTCGTCGTCGTCGTCGTGTGGTGGTCGTGGTGTTGGTGTTGGTGTTGGTGGTGGTGTTGGTGGTGGTGCTGGTCCTGGTGATATTCGTGGCTACGCTGGCAGTATTTGGTAGTCGTAATATTAAGACACGGCCGTCTTTAGCGTTTATATTATAACACGGGTCAACGAAGGAAACCGATCTTGGAAAGGAAAAACTACGCAGTTTATCATTGCCACTGGTATTTACAGCTTCAACTTTCTAAACTCAACATGAATCACGAAGGTGTTGTGAAGGCGCCAGTTAATTTTCTCTTCAATTGCGTTAAATGGTTGGAAGAATAACAACATGTCTCCCTTACAGAGAATGCCAGTCTACTTCAGCAGATTCTGTCAGAGAAAACCACATACTATTGGTCACAGATACTTGATTACTCGATATATGAATCATTTACTTAGAAACAGAACTAACAATTTCGAGAGACTTGAGATCGCATTTAATATCGAGATTTTTTCTTCCACGGATGAAAGCAGAAAGAATTAACAACCAACGCAGGACATAATAATTTCAGGAAAATTAGCTACTATTTCAAGCAGATCGAACTACTCTGTAATCGTCCTCTTTTTTTGCTCGGGCCCCATTCATTGACGTTTATAACGGTTTGAGTATATTGGATATCTTTTTGAAGACAACGAGTATGTGTGTACATGATCACTTGATAGAAATGGCAAAAGAAATTTCCCTCCAGTTAATTCCTACTGTCTTAAAATTGGCAAACTATATTATTTTTAAAGGCCAAGCAAGAATAACACATTCGCTAAAATACTATAGAATAAAGCCATGTGATCGATTGTTTCTATCGTTTTGCTGATACAGAACAGTCTTCCTGGTGATGACACCAGAGATCCATCTGAAACATAATCTTCAATCCGTTGACCAACATTTTAAACGAAACAGAAATTAATGGAAACGGTGATAATCCCTTGTTGTAAATCCGTTGTCAAAGAATTCTTAGGAATCTAAATAATCTGGCGCCATTTCCACAGTGACCTGATTGAAGTATTTATCAATAATGATGAATATTGAATGAATACTAACTATTAGATTCCCCTTTTGTTTTTGCTTCTTTTTTTTTTTGTATAGTCTTCTGTTATTACAGACTGATTACAAAGTGACAAATTCTTGCGACTCTTTATGCACTGAGTTCAAATTCTGGCGATTCCGAGTTAACCTCTTATCCTTACAGTTTCGATAAAATAAAGTAGCAGTCATCTACTGAAATCAATGTACTCGTTTTTTCTCCTCCCCTCAAAATATTAGGTTGGCAACTAAGTTCCTGCGGTTTTTTTTTTTAATTCTGGAATTTATTGCGTTTTTAAATTTTGGAATTTATTGCGTTTTTAAATTTTGGAATCTATTTTTTTTTTTTCGGGAATTCTACTTTTTGAATTATTTTGGAATCTATTTTGTTTTGTTTATCTTTTTTCCAGTT
>NC_068993.1:45656339-45659209 GCF_001194135.2 Octopus bimaculoides | reverse complement strand
ATATATATATATATATATATATATATACATATATATATATAGAGAGAGAGAGTTGGAATGAGAGAGAGGGGGATGGAGAGAGAAAGAGAGAGGGAGAGAGACCGGGTGATACAGATAAATATGCACAAAGTGACAAAAGAGACAGGTGCTTCATGAGAGATGTAGGAGGAGGGTGATATGTTACTTCATTATCCAATGTCGAGACATTGAAAATCAATTCAGTTAGAATGCAACGTTCAGTCGTTGATACAGCGTTCTAAGTATATGAAAACGCGGTAAGTAGGTGACAATTTGACACCTTACAAGATTTCTGAGTTTATATGTAATAACGCAATACGAACAACGAGTTGTGCTTGTGTGTGCGGAGATGAATATTTGTATGTATGCATATATATACATATATAAAGAGAGGGAGAGAGAGAGAGAGAGAGAGAGAGAGAGAGAGAGAGAGAGAGAGAGAGAGAGAGAGAGAGAGAGAGAGAGAGAGAGAGAATGATAGAAAGGTAGTAGAAACATATTGAAGAACTGGTAGAATGAAAATTTAAGATACACAGAAACATTTTATAAAGTATATGTACACACACACCCTCAAACACCCACACACTCATATATATATACACGCACACAGACATACATATATACATACATATACATATATATATATAATTTTGGAGCAAGGCCAGAAAGTTCAATGGAGTGGGCTAGTCGATTACATCGACCGCAGTGCTCAACTGGTACTCACGCGGAATTTGAACTCAGAACGTAAAGGGAGACGAAATGCCGCTAATTATTTTGCTCGGCTTGCTAAAGATTATGCCAGTTAACCTCCTACACATACATTATATTAAGATAGAACTGTCTAAATATTCCTATACAAGCTCACTGATAAATATATATGATGGAAAATGACAATGGCTTTGGGGTTTCGGATAGCTAGTTTTGTCCAAACGGTACCGGCTTGAAAGATGCCGAAACCATTGCCATTTTTTTTTAAAGAAGCCATAAATATGTATTTCAAATTATGGTAGAAGGCCAGCAATTTGGAAGGTGGTGTAAGTCGATTTACTACTAATTATTTTACCCGGCGTGCTAACGATTCTGCCAGCTGGTCACTTTCGTTCAAATTAATATTAAATTGTCTGCATATGCAAATTCACATAAGCAGACATTTATATATACGCGGTCTGTCTCAAAAGTAACGGGATAGGGTGTGCTGTGTGAGTTATAGTAGAAAGAGGGATAAGCGGATTGTGTTATCATCTAACATGATATCATGGAAGTATGTAATTATAATCTTAGCTTTTTCAACATACTTTTGTTTGCACCTCTTCTTGTTCAGACCGTTCAGCTATGAGTTCTGAGGAACGAACGATGAACACCGAGCAACGAATCAACCTGAATAGATCCTGCAGCGTTTGTTTTGCTCAGTGCCCGAGAAGAGACGAGAGTCGTGCCAGGACAAATCGTGGCTGCTTCACCAGAGCTACGCATCTGCTGACATCGCCTTACTAGAACAACCTCCCTAAACATACAAGAAAACTTCTCACATCAACTTTAGTTGATTACGTCGAGAAAGATGAAAGATATTTAAAAGTGTTTAAGGAATAATCAATTTTAGGGTACAAGACAACTAAAGAACGACGTATTAGATATTGAAAGAAGACTCTCAATACGCAGTTTGCTGAAACATGGTATTGTAGACATCTAACAGGAGAATGAATCAATAATATATGGTAACTTAAGCCGACCTAAAAGGACACATTTGTATTTTTATGAACAAATATCATAAACATGTATTTAACTTTGTACGTGTGCATATACATACATAAATACGTATGTATATATAACACCGGGATAACTTTAACAAAATATATTTTGTTTCCTCTAATTGCTTGTTACTAAAATTTCTTACAGAATTGTGTAATCTGGTGTTAAAATTAAGAATTATATTTATAATTTTATAATTTATATTTATAAAGAAAAATTTGTAAACATAATTTTGATTATCAACTCAAAGAAAGAATTTGTCAACTTCTTCAAATTCCAGTACAACAAACATTTTTGCAAGATGTGAAAACTTTTGTAAGTTCCTAAAGAGCTTCTTGCATAAATGGTACAAGCTGTTGTTGAAATATGATGCTAATATAACTAGTTAATAATTTTCTATTGAAGTGTTTTTATAACGTTGGTATCTTTGTAAAAAACTTGTATGACATCATGACATGTCCCTCGTTTGATTATCCAGCGGCGTTACTTTTAACGCCATTCAGAGTAACCCCGTTCATTGTTTCTGGCAGTAAGCAAGCTGCTACCACCCAATTCCACACTTCAACCGCATGACGTGGCATTCTATGGGCGTCTTAAAAAAAGGTTGGAGAAAAATATTAAATGATCGGATGGCTTATGGCAGGAAGAACTCAAAGACCTTAACTAAAGCTGCTTTCTCTGCTCTATTCACACAGCTGCATGCTGCTCTCTTTCCTGGTGGTATAACTCGCAGCAATAATCTAGTAAGTGGGTTCCTGAAATGTGGAATTCACCCTTTTCATCCAGACAAATGTTTGGATTAGCTACCGTGTTTCGGATGTTGTGTTTGGAATGCTAAAGTCAATGAGAGCAGTGAATGAGAGCAGACCAAACAAGAGACGAAAGAAGTTGAACGTTACCTCTGGCAAAAGTATAAGTGCTGAGAACATCAGTGCTTCTTTTGCATATGTTGCAGAATACATATAGAAGGCAAAATAAAGCATGAACAAGTTTTCCTAAATATTATATGAAAAATCTGTCCTCCATTTGCAATTTTGTATTTCTTCTTTTATACTTCACACTCACATATATAAATATATGTGTGTGTCTGTCTGTATATATAT
>NC_068993.1:45654842-45656251 GCF_001194135.2 Octopus bimaculoides | reverse complement strand
ATATATATATATATATATATATATATATATATAATACATATATATATAATAATATATATATATATTCATATAATATATATATATATATGTATGTATCTTTTTTTTGTTGCATAAATACGTGATAACAATATACGTTTATAATTTACGTCTATATATCCTTTTAGGTTAGCTGATAAGACTATATTTTATTGATTCGTTCTCCTGCTACATATTTACAATACGATAACTGCCTAATTGCGCGTATCGACAGATTGATTTCTATATAATTTTACTTCAGTACGAAGTAATACTTCGTACTTGATTAAAATTATACAGAAGCACTCTTTGTCTAGTAGTCAAAAATCAATAGACTCTTCCAGACTTTTAAATACCTTTATCTTTCTCGATGCAATCGACGAATATTGTAACCTGTTTAACACCTTTAAACTTAATGTGTGAATTTTTCTAGAAGCAAAAATATTTTAATTACAACAGCTTCAACGTCTGAAAATTATCTTTGATGTTCAATTTATAAACGTATAAAAATCAGTCCCAAAAAGGCATAGATGTGCAATAAAGATATGTACAGAATACAAACATAAATAGATTGAAGTTATATGCATGTGTGTACGCAAGGATGTGTACATCAACTCACACTCTCAAACACACGCATATGGATTCAGACAGATTTATAGATGATGTTTACCTAATCATAAACACCACTAAAGTTTATTTAAACTTTTATCTCTTAACTAAGACATGCGTATGTACACACACACAAACACTTACATGTATATATGTATGTATATATACATTACATACTAATACTGGTATATACACGTTTCGTGTGTATATGTAGTGCATGCGTGTGGAGGTTTGGTATACGTGAGCTTGATTTAAAACAGAATATCTGAAATAAAATTTTATTGAGAGTAGGCATTTATTGCAATCCATACAGAATTGTTAATATTTCATTAAACAACTTCTCGATTATACATATATCTAATTAATTCTATATCAGATATTACTATGTGCAGATTTCTCCCAATTGATCAATAGTGCATTTATGTTTAGTCCCTGTGAGAAATGTTATGCACACAACTTTTATGTTGTCAAATGAAAGTTACTGACTTTAAAGTTTACCTGTCGATAGAGCAACACAAATGCTTGCTACAACACCGGTACCCTTCACTTGTTTCAGTCATTGGACTGTGATCATTTGTCTTAAATGGTTTTAGATGAAAGAACCCATTATTTCTGAAGCATGGTGCTCATTCTCTCAATGTTTATTGTGAAACAGCTATGTTACAAGGACGTAAAGAAACCACAGGGTGGTGTGGGAAAAGTAGAAACACACACACATATATCCATACACACATACACGCAAACACATATACATACACATATATATATATATATATATATATATA
>NC_068993.1:45646761-45654295 GCF_001194135.2 Octopus bimaculoides | reverse complement strand
ATATATGGCGATATTCTTTCAGTTTCCACCTACCAAATCTATTCATAACGCTTTGGTTGGTTGAAGCCTATAGTACAAAATATTTATGCCAAGAGCCTGAACCCGTTACGGTGTGGTTGGCAAGCGAGTTTCTTATCACACACACACATGTCTTCGACTAGCCATGCCTGCACCTAACCATGCCTGAAAACAAAATCTTATTTGAGGTCTGCTCCACATCTGTCCCGAAGATCTTTGATGTTGCAGGAGTTAGCCTCAACCTCAAAGAAATCACAGCCAAATGCTTCTGAAATCCTTCTGCATCGTTTTCGTTAATACAAAGTATATGGATGTTGTTCATGTACCTGCACACCGCCTGAGGAATATACGGATCTCACTGCCGGAAATCTTTTCCTCATATGTGTGCTCGATAATGGATGACCTGAGGTTAAAAAGCAGTGACAACAATTATACATTTTTTGTTTTTACATGGTTCCTATACTAAATGCATCTCTGTACCGTGTCTGTTTAGGTGATCACTGGATGATGCCGACAGCGACATCCTGTCTAATAAGTATTAGATAACCGGAAAGTTTCACATTTCCTTTATCTTGACATTGGCTGATTGACTTGTAAGAGAGCCAAATAAACGCTGACTCAACAAACGTAGTAACTGAAAGTGTTAAGAGATGAATCACCCGGATACAACATTAACTAGACCTAAAGAAAGTGAGTAATTAAAGCAGACGATGTGATAGACGTTTAATTAGTGGAGCTGTGAAAGAAAATGGTTACATTACAATTAATTTCAATGTGCTTGAGGACAAATGCAGACACAGTAAAAAAAAAACAAAGAAAAAGATCGAAAAGTATAAAAAGGAAACCGCGGCAATGATTTTACATATGCGTCAAAATTTATGAAATAAATTTTTCGTATTTCAAGAATATTATGATTTATAAGTAAATAATTGTTTTACAATAATATAAAATTATGATAAATAATTAAGATGACTTTCTAAAAATATAAAATTTAAATATTATATGATTTAATTTAATGACAAATATAAATAAATAATTGCGCTTAAAACCTGAAAACAATTACGTACCAAAGCACTTTCAAATGTATTTTGTAGAAAGAAAGAATTTTTACACACTGAAGTATAATACCGGAATACAATAAATAAATTTTTAAAATACTTGAAAGTGACATACGTATAGCTTTGTGATATAAAAGCTCTTTTTGCAACTATGTGGTTTGGGGTTCAGTCCCACTGCGATGCAACTAGGCCAATTGTCTTCTACTGTAGCTTAGGGCCACCAAATGCCTTGCTAGTGAGTCTGGTAGACGGAAACTGTGTAGAAGCCCATCGTATACATACGCAAACACTCGTTCTCATACATATATATATATTTGTGTGTGCGTCTGTGTTTGTCTTTTTCTCCACCAGCGCTTGAGAACTTATGCCTTCTTTAAGTCTTCGTAATATAGCGGTTCGGGAAAAGAGAGCGAAATAATGAGAACCAGATTTTGAAATAAAAACTGGGAATGATTTCTTCGAAGAATACTCCAGAGTGGTCGCAATACACTGATAGAAACAAGTAAAATGTAAAAGCATTGCGACTGTAAAACACCTGAATTATCTTCATATAGGAAATATTTTTAATCGATTGTTTTGATGCTTCTAGCACGTCACAATCGTTAGAGTGTCCGACAAAATGTCTCGTGGTGTTTATTCAGGTTCTTCATACTTTGAATTGAGGCCTAGCAGCATTTAACTTTGCTTACATCTTTGGTTACAACTTTGCTTACAGAGAATTACAAAAGTACTGGGTCGTTGTAATTAACTAACCCCAATTTCAGAAAAATTGATAGACATCAGCTCAGAAAAAATTATTTAGTGGGCGTGTTTAGTTTATTATAGGCATGGAATATTTTTGGTGCGACATACCGTAGTATCCGTTGCTTACGCTGTGAAATGACCTGATCTGAGTAATGCATATTGTTAGGGCTTAGGGGGAATTCAAATCTCGAGCTGCCAAAAGTTTTTCAATATCGAAGTAATAAGCCTCAGGATTAATTTAAAGTTATCGTACCTTACATAAATATAGCTTTGTAAATAACCTACTTTCTGTTCAATAATTAAAAACAAAAAGTATTTGCTATTTGTAAAATACTTGTTTTCCAGCTCTAATGCAGTAATCTTAGTTGTTGTTATATAAACCGTTAGGAATTCTGACTGACTAAGTGAAACGATAAATGAAATGCGTTCCAGCCGTGGCCACAATCATCGATGTTTTGCATAAAGTAATGTATCTCGAATAACATAAAACAGTCTATTCTTTTCATGTTGGTAGACAGTGGAGTAAGCGAAATTTGGTTTCTGTTGTATGAGCTCGAATAAAGACAAAGAGACCTGCCCGTTTGACTTTTAAACTTGTGAGCATTCAAAAGGAAATTTACTTAGACATTTATTTGCAGTATGCATATACCTGTGTACTTGCATGTGTGTGTGTGTGTGTGTGTGTGTGTGTGTGTGTGTGTGTTTGTGTGTGTATTGCGTGTGATCGGGGTGGGGCTGTATATTCATATAGTTAGATCTGCGCGCTTCCAATATTCTATCGGTAAACAATAAATAAAGCATAATAATAGTTGTCGATTAAATATTTCGCAACCTTAGCTATTATTCACACCAACATATACAAAATGTGAACTGGGTCGATAGCTCGATATCCAATATTATTAATTATGATTGATTGATCCTGAACTCAAACCTGTGCAAGCATTCAACCGCGTGCACACTTCTCACTCACCCACAAACACACAAACACACACACACGCACGCACAAACCCATATACACACACGCACACATACAAACACATTCTCACATATATATGTCTCTCTGTTTCAGTCTCTCTCTCTCCCTCTCTTCCTCTCTGTATATATATATATATATGTGTGTGTGTGTGTGTGTGTGTGTGTGTCTGTGTGTGTGTATCTGTGTGTCTGTATGTGTGCGTGTGTGTTTGAGTGTTTATGTGCGTGAGTGTTTGTGTGTGTACGTATATAGATACGCATAAATACATATGCGCGTGTATATCAAACATGTGTGTGTGTACATAAATGTCCATATTTATATACTAAAATAGAATATATGCATTTAAGATATATTCTTATGAGATATACGTGTATAAAGTATATATATATATATATATATATATATATATATATATATATATATATATAAAGAGAGAGAGAGAGAGAGAGAGAGAGAGAGAGAGATAGATAGATGTGTACGATACACACAATTAAACATATACACAAGGAGAAACAAATGAAGATACGGATGAAGATAAGTATATACATATATACATATATATGCATATAAACGTTCGTATATACACACACACACAGATATATATATACACACACATGCGCACATACCCCTACATATACATACGTGTATGTAAGTGTGTTTGTGTTTGTGGGGTGTATGCTGCCCCTTCAATATACTGTCGCAACTGTAGATAAATTTAACAAAGTATGGCTATTTGAATTGTGAAAAATTCTTCGAGTTTTGTTCAATAACGAAACTATTATTGGAACGAAGAGTCAAGACGTCTGATCAATAACTATAGTTATTGTTTACCGCGAAAAATCTTGGCATGTTATCACACAAACATCGATTTTTGAAGACGAGAAAATACGCCAATTACTGCACAGGATGAGTTGTTGTCATTTGGAGTAACAATAATATAATTTTGGTGTTTATGTTGTCATCGTCTTTAAGACTCAATGGTTTTCTGTATTTATATGTTTCACTCGAACCTGTAATTTCTGAATTATTATCAAATAATATATATATAGACTCTTCTTTCTTTTATCGTCTTGTCTGGGCGCAAGGACACTTGCAGGAAGAGAGAAGACAACAAAGATGAGGGAGAAAGAAAGAATGAGAGAGGTTACTGATGATTATATTGCTTGCAGTCCATTACTGAATTACTTGTTTTTTTTTTGTTTTTTTTTTATTGTTATTTCTAGTATTTTGTCCTTAGGCACACCTCATCAAGGAGATCAGTGATGAAACATATTCCCGTCGTGAGCATATCATTTTTTGTTGTTGATTTTTTTTTCCTGGCAATGTTTACTGCAAGCCGTATAATTCAATAGGACTTAGGTTTTTCTTTTTATTTTGAGACAGAGTGGGTTGAGAATGGTGAGAATAAGCTGTAGTTTTTTTAACTTACCGAGCGTCAATACAAAAGAATCGTCCTCTACTAGGCACACTCGGTACGATGTCAGTTTGTTCTTTTGTCTTATGTTAAAGTTTCAGTTTCATTGGGCCTCATCAAAAAAAAAATGTATAGTGTATGAATTCTTCTACGTATTTTATTGTTTAGCAAAGTATAACTGTATTTGTAAATAATCTTAGAGTAGAGATATAGTGTCAGCAACAACAGTAAAAATCAATTTAAATCCTGCAAAGACACAAGAATGAAAACGAAAATCTCTAAAGCCATTTTTATTACTTTGAGCTAGAAGGCATAAAGAAAGCTTGAACAGCTGACGAGAGAACGTAAAACTTGGGTTGGGAGGAAACATCAGACAGCTGATTCCCGGAGTGTGGGATGTAGACGAAGTCAGTGAGTTTAGATATGCATGTGTGTATATAGCGTTTGTGTGTGTATACTGCGTATGTACATATGCATTATATTAATAAACATATGTATATATACGTTTATTCATATATATATATATATATATATATACGCATATATATGGTGTACGTGGGTGTATGTATGTATATATAAGTAGTTATATATATATATGTACATATATGTAAACATGTGTGTATGTATGGATACATAGATAGAGAGATGTAACATTTTTGAAGAAAGATTTGACGTAGTTTTAAATTCTCAGAACTTTGGCGATTTTATTTATGGTGGTTATTTATTGTTTATTTCATTTGATGCGGGAGAATACAATTTCATTGGTGCATAACAACTCCGTTTTATTTATTACAGAATGTTCATAAGGTTTATATTTTAAACAAAATATGATGCAAAAAGTTTCATAAATATGAATTAGGTAGGTATTACACTCACTCGATTCAGTTTGCCTGCACAAACCTATAAATTTAGAATTGTATATTCTGTTTTAAGAGGATGGTATAATCGCGATCACATGAAAGATCTAACTCACCATATATCTAGTTGTTTCTACAATCGGTGCAGGCTCTGTTGTCAAGAAGATACATTTGTAACCATGTGGATTCAGGGATAAATCCCACTGCGCAGCACTTCGGTCAAGTGTCTTCCACCATACTGCTCTAGACCGACCAATGCTTCATGAGGTTGTCAAAAATAAACCATTCTTAGTTTGTTTACAACCCGTAACTTAGCCCATTGTCAGTAATTTAGAGAGGTTGGTGCATTAATTAGGCCCTAGCAATTTCTATTTCACATCTTATGATGGTATTATAGTTGCTATTCAATGTTCTTGAAATTCATTGAACACAATGGCCTTCATGTAACGTTGATTTTATAGTTTAATCTTATATGGAGTTAATAAAGGAAGTGCATCGAAATTAAATACAAATCGTCTAGACGTAAACTTCCTTCAACAAAACATTTTATATACAAAAAGACGTTATAGCTGCGAGTTTGAAAAATTGTTATTTCATATTGTACAGCAACATAATGTCATATTCACTGAAATAAACTACTCATATATTTTTCTAGTTTTCTCCAAGAAGGAAGATCGAATGTGACATTTAAATATATCATCTGTTGTTTGAAAATTTGTAATGAGTAACGGCTTTACCAAACTATATAAGCTGCACCTGCATGTTCCATATATGTAAATTTGTTTTCTTCCCGAATTTAACAACGTTAAATTCTGGGACGAGACAATTTTACGTAATCGGAAAAAAACTTGTGCGGCTTTTGTAAGGCGTCTAACATCGTATTTATTTATGTTGTCCGCCGCGGTATATTATAGTTATATCGTTTGGTGATAATGTAATAAACTTCCACCTTCTAATTACTAAAAAGAACGAACTAAGTAGACCTTGCCATATTTGCGATCATAGACCTCTGTTTCATAGCAGGAAACACAGGTTGAAACACGTGGCCAAGTGGCGAGAAGAAAATACATTAGCTATGTGTGTATGTGTCTTCATAATATATGTATTTATACTTGTGCATGGAGGGTTATTCGTATATATATATATATAATAAATTTCTTTTATTTGTTTTAGCCATTTGATTGCTGCCACGTTTTTAAAGAAATAGACCCCAGGACTTATTCTCTGTAAACTTAGTTCTTATTCTATCGGTGTCTTTAGCCGAACCACTAAGTCACGGGGACGTAAACAGACGAACATCGGTTGTCAAACAATGGTGTGAGAACAAACACAGATACAAAGACACACACACACACACACACACACACACACACACACACACACACACACACACACACACACACACATAAATATGTACATATACAAACAGCCATGGAACTCGAATCCACATAACACAAGACAAGGTTGAGTGACTTGCCATTAAGATAAACTGCTCGCTGACAAATTCATCCGCAAATTTAGACGCAGAATAGCTAAATGGACAACTACATGTATATAAATGTAAACAAAGGTGTGTATAAATATAAACTAAGGGGATGTGGGTTCGAGTCCCATGGCTGTTTGCTGCGTAAGGCTAATTTACGCAGTTCTTTTGCTGTTCTAACGGCAATTCGGCGTTCGAAGATTATAGTCTTATTTGTATCGTACAATACACATTCCAACGCTTATGAGAACTAAATGTTAGTTCGACCAAATTCTTCTGGTTTATAAGGGTAATTTACCCATGAATTCTGCTGTCCTAACGACAATTTTGCCTCCGAAAAATATCATCTTATTTGTATCGTGTTTGTCTCTTTGTCTGTCCATGTGTGTGTGCTTGTGTGTGCGTGTGTGTGTGTGTGTGCGTGGTTGTGAATTTCACTGTGCATAACGAACATATATATCCATGGTGTTGGCAGGCAGGCTTCTTATCACACAGTCACGCCTGTGCACATGTATGTGTCATTGTGTGTGAGTGTGTCTGTGTATGTGTATGTGTGTGTCTGTGTGTGTGTGTTTGTGTGTGTGTATATACATGAGAATATTATCTGAACAAATTTACAGAATAAACATTCTCGGTAATATTAATGAATGCACCAATGTTTATAGCTAAGGAATTAAACCTTATGTTTATACTTAACGTCTTTAGAAATTCTGTTGGTTTGAATCATTTTGGTTCCGGACAAATAATTTATGAATATCACTAGTAATTCTTTGAGACATTTATTGAATTCTGCTTTGATATTCTGTTCTTATGTCCTGTTTTCGCATCCATGAGAACAACATATGGATATTCTTCACTGTCCACATAGACATTCTTTTTAAAATAAGTCTAATACATTTTCTTTTTCACAAATATCTAATAGTATTCTTTTAAACAGCTGTCGTATATATATATATATATATATATATATATATACATATATAT
>NC_068993.1:45644973-45646498 GCF_001194135.2 Octopus bimaculoides | reverse complement strand
ATATATATATATATTTATATATGTATGTGAATATATATATTCATGTATGTATGCAGGAATGCATTTATGTATGTATGTATGTATGTATGTATGTATGTATGTATGTATATATGTATGTGTGCAGGTATGTATGTATGTATATGTGTATATCGTAACATATTAGTTATGAAGCATATTGAAATATATACTACATGCTGCAAACGTTATCTGATATAGAAATCAATATTATGAGTACAATAGAATGATTTGTCTGGCATATCAAAGTTTCTTCCAGGACTCAGATACTTACGACAGTCCTGACCTCACCATCTTGTAGCCAGTATTAAGATATAATAAGCATTGTGTCTATATAAATATATATGTGGGGGGGTGCGTGTGCGTGTGTGTGTGTGTGTGTATACATATACATATATATAACATCATATACCTACACCTATAAACATATGCATATATAGATAGATATATACATACATACATACATACATACATACATACATACATACATACATAGATAAGGAGCGTTGTAGTTCGCTTGAAGCATTGTAAATTCGAAGGTAAAGAGAGAGAAAATAGAAAGCTTCTGACAATGTGGAAAGTTTTATAAAACTCTTATATTTCAGGTGCAAAGCCCATTTCCAGAAGAAAAAAATTTTTACAGAATCTCCAGTTATGAAAATTGAGAGGGGCGGTGATTGATAGATACACAAATAGATAGATATATAAGCATATATATATATATATATATATATATATATATACATATCTATGTCTGTGTTTCAATCTATGTATATGGGTGTATGTCTATGGCTTCAATGAACTTGTAAGATGTTGCACAAACACCCAGTTGCGACTGCATTGATCTCCGTAACCGAAACATCTGTAAGTTTATGAACGTGATTATGTAAATGTTCTTACCTTGTCATTAAACAATTAATATCAGACTCTGTCTTAGCTTAAATCTTAATTCTAAACGATATGCGTTTCTTGAGTTATAACGACTGGTTTTGAGTACCGCTATTTATGGTTGTATACGCTTCTTTCTTAAAATAATAATTATTCTCATAATTTTTTAGAAACAAAATACTCCCTTGAAAACAGAAGGAGAGATCATAAGATATTAGATAACTGGAATTCCTGAAAAAGCGTAGTCTTCAAATGTTATCAGCAGAAGCATGCTGAATCATGGCTGACCGTTGGTTAAACGCCAACAACTGTCGCAGCAATAACAATGGTTTTCTTCTCAGATTTCCAGGTAAAACTCTAATTTATTAATCTTTTTTTAACTCGAAATGTTTTGCAGATTCCGTATTCCACATTGATCGATAAAAAAAAATGTCCTCGTCTATAGTAATGGTCTTTATGTTTTATTTTTGTTTTCTTTTAATCTGCTTTTTTTCCAGTTTTTTACTGTGATACTTTTCCTTATAGCATAAACATGCATTTGGTAGCATAAGTAAACATTTCAATAAACGAACATCTGTATATTTGTGTGCTTGAGTGTGTATATATATATATACATATATAC
>NC_068993.1:45639930-45644051 GCF_001194135.2 Octopus bimaculoides | reverse complement strand
TATATATATATACGCGTACTTGTACATTTGTATGCGCTTATATGCTTACGTGTTAATGTTTCAGAAATCTAGTTATATATATATATATATATATATATATATCACTAATTGTACGGGTTCTTGTAGCATGTCTCTTGAACTATATGCCATTTTCCGTGCATTTTTCGAAACGAAGATGCATCTTCTGAACTATTTTAGTTCTGCTTTTTTATGCTCTTTTTTTTTATTCATTTCGTTCTTGTATTTTTTCTTTGCTTTTCCTTCCTTCTGCGACAGCAATATCTTTACAAGAATGCACAAGATGATACGTATACATGCTTTCGCATTACATACACAAATAGATTTTAAGTAGGAGCAAGACATACACATACACGCACGCACACACACGCATCCAAATATGCATGCATACATATATACATATATACACGTACATACATATATACATATATACGTACACATATATACACGTCACATATATACACGTACACACATGTATGTATAGATATATAGTCATGTATATATACACATACATATACGCATATGTACACGTGTCACTACATGTCTGTGAGTTCGTAGACCTGCATTTCTTAAATACTTAAAAAGTATGTAGACAGATGTGCCAAGTGTCAAACTGACAGGCGCAGAATCAGAATGGCTGAACAATTTCATTGCTTTTGGATACATGGAAATCCGTGTGTGGATGTCTGTGTGTGTCTGTGTGTGTCCGTGTGTCTGCGTGATTGCGCTTGTGTTTATGTATTTATGTATTGGTACGTGTGTGTTAGTATGTGTATGTGTGTATTTATATATATATATATATATATATGTGTGTGTGTGTGTGTGTGTGTGTGTGTGTGTGTGTGTGTGTGTGTTTGTGTATGTATGTACGTATGTATCAACGTATGTATATGTATGTATGAATACGTTTGTAAATATATGCGCAAAACCATGTCGATATATATGTGTGTGTGTGTGTGTGTGCGCGCGCGGCTATGTGTGTGTGTGTATACACACACATGCTTAATAGATACAGCTTTGCTTGATAGATAGATAGATAGATAGATAGATAGATAGATAGATAGATAGATAGATAGATAGATAGATACAGACTGACAGACAGATATAGACAGGCAGAGACCGACAATGGGAAGTATAATGATCTGAAGAGCAGGAGTAGTCACGCACACACATGTATATATAGTATATAGATTTATATAAGTGTATTTGAATGAATACATGCAAGCACATGCGCAGACACATATATATGCATTTGTCTATTTCCCACCATTTCAACGTATGTTATGGCGTCAACATCATACTGTATATAAGCATGTTATTCTCACCACTCACCACATCGTATACCTTGTTGTAGAGTTAAGTTATTGGAATATTATAGTTCTCAATATTGACAGGCACGTTTCATAGACAGTCTGCCGTTTCGGTATTAGCCTTAACCACTGCATGTCGTTTTATGTATTACAGTGAAGTATCTATCGATCTAGACACTCGAAATTGGCTGCCATTTTGTCGGGCAAGCGAAACACCGTAACTGATTATCTCATAAATAATTTTGCAACGCAATTAAAGACCTAAACGTAAATTTGGGTGAGGGCCAGCGAGATTTTTGTCTACCCTCAATCAATTTTGTTCGATGATTGAAATTATTAGCCCGTAATAAACGTATATGTTGCATGCATATACGCGAATACACAGGCACACACGCATATATATGTACATAGATCGAGTTAGATAGAGACAGAGAGGATTACATAAATAAGATATATAAAATAGATGGATAGAAAAAAAGATAGAAAATTTGCATGCACACACAAATTCGTACATACAGATACACATACACACACACTCACATATATACATATAATAAATAATAAATACTATATAATATATAAATATATATATATATATATAGATATATATATATATATATATATATATATATATATATATATATATATATATATATATATAGAGAGAGAGAGAGAGAGAGAGAGAGAGAGAGAGAGAGATAGATAGAGAGAGAGAGAGGTAGATAGATATAGATATCGATATATATATACATGAATATATGGGTACAGGACGTTACCGACGACGCAAAAGACATGAAATACGTAAGCAACAAGAAAAAAAGAGAGAAAGGAACATGCATCATTTGTTGGCTGTCTATCTACTCCTCATTTCGAGTATTCAACGACAAGGAGTATACAGACAGCCGACAACTGATGAAAGGTCCTTTCTCTGTGTTTACTTGACCTGTTTTCCATTTTTTGTTGATGTTTACGTATTTCACTCGTTTTTCCCTCGTTTGTTTACACATTTCATGTTATTTGCACTGTGGGTGACGTCCTGTTCCCATATATGCATATATATATATATATATATATATATATATATATTCTGTCTTTTCTTTTATTTGTTTCAGTCACTTGATGGCAGCCATGGTGGGGCACCACCTTTATTTGAACAAATCGACCCCAGGACTTATTCATTCTAAGCCAAATACTTACTCTATCGTAGATTTTTGCCGAACCGCTGAGTTATATTGGTTCATATAAGCAATTATATACAGGATTAAGTAACATTAATACGTCTATCTATCATATAAGATACTTTACCCATGTATTGATATTATATTATTTTATATTATATTATTATATTATCATATTATTTTGCAGTTTGATATTTCTACCATTTCGTCGAGGCAAGCGTATATATAAACAGAATATATGCAGTCAATTATAGACATGCATTGATGCAATCAATTCGCTAGCAGAATATCTATACTTTAAAATGAACGAGAAAATAATCAGTCATGGGACGAGGGCTATTAATGACACTAAACGAAGTGACAAGTGTATTGTTATCGTTGTTGTTAATGTTATTGTCTTAGTTGTAGTTACTATTCTTGTTATTGCTATTGTCGGTGTTGTTAGGCCCACTTCAGACTGTATGCAGTATGCTCATACACCACAATGTTGTTTCTGACAAACCTACTATTTATACCTGTATAATGCATCTAGGACTTCGTTATGCAATCTTTCAATTTTTTAGAGTGTAATATGTTGTTTCATGAAGGCTAGACTGTTATTTCTAGCAGATCCAACAACCACGTATGAGATATTTGACTCGTGGTTTATTTATAATAAATTTTCTGCTTATTCACCGCTGTGCCTTATTGTACAGAAGTATGATGGAAGACATTTTAACCGCGAGTCCCTCGTCCTTTAATACGTATGATAGAATATATCGTTTAATGTATGTTTTCTTTATTGGAGTTGTAATTTCATAATTGGTTAGATGTAGAAAAGGTGCATTCACCGAGACAACCCTTTCGAGAATGGCAACATGATTTGATTGTTGTTAATCAAAGATGACAGATTACCTGATGTCAATAATGAATTGAATGTTCTCGAAGAGAACATGCGCCGGAATTGCAAGAATTTTTATCGATTATATTTCAAACATGAGTTTCAGAAGTGAAATATTCGTTTTTCAAAAGCCACAAACAAGCGTAGACTTACGTAAATGAATGGAAAAGAGAAAATGCATCCATTGATTCTGATAAACAGAATATCATTCCTAGAACATCCTGTATCTTTCATGCATGTTGTAGACAGAATGGAGCTGACGCTAAAGGCTGTCAGCTTTTAGCTCTGAAGGTCCCTCCTTTTAAAATGTCCTTTGAAAATAATGTGTGTGCGTGTGGTAGTAGTAGTAGTAGTAGTAGTAGTAGTGGTGGTGGTGGTGGATGATGGTGTTGGCGGTAGTGTTGGTGGTGTTCCTATGCCCACGTTATACACATTATGGCCACGCGTGTATATTATCGCTTTTGTGTAATTCTATTTAGAAAGTATAAAACTGAATATAATTTAGCAGTCACACAGACACTCACACAAGTACACATGTAGTTCCATCTATTAATCCTATCTATCTATCTACAGGGAGAGAGAAGTAGAGAGATGATACATAAATACAGACAGACAGGCAGACAGACTGGCAGACATACAGCCAGAATGAAAAACAGATAGATAGATAGATAGATAGAGAGAGAGAGAGAGAGAGAGAGAGAGAGAGAGAAGAATACGTATATCTATGTGTATATA
>NC_068993.1:45638496-45639859 GCF_001194135.2 Octopus bimaculoides | reverse complement strand
ATATATATATATATATATAACGATCTGACAAAAAATTATTGTTGCTGTCGAAAGTCACAAAATCTGAAAGCAAATTATCTTGAAGTTAAAATTATTAATTATACAAATTTTTGAAGAAAAACATTAATACACACGACGTATACAACTGGTCTGTGCTGTTCACGCATTGTTTTATGATGCCTTAACATAATTAATAACGTTTAATCTAATCAAAGACAGTCTTTTTTTCTTCTTTTTTAAATATATGTATATACAAGTATGGTTCAAATTTATAGAAAACAAGAGACGAATACAAGTGAAGGAACAACAAGCAGGTGATAGTTTGACGCTCGGGAAGAATGGAAAGATCTTTGACGTTTCGACAAAAAGGATTGAGAGGGAACAAGATGAAGAGAGAGAAAATGTGTGAGAATGTGTTTGTATGTGTTTATACATCATAGTATCCACGGTATTGACCAGACTATCGGATGTTGTCATACATTGCTGGCCACGAGGCGCTTCGCATTGTTGTAATCTTCGAATGATGCCACCTCCCTGATTAGACAAGTAGGATAACATTTCCCCTGTTTCGAAGATGACTCTGTCGCAGGGTGATTATTTTACCATTTACAGCTGACTGGATGGAAGTAACACAAAATGAAGTGCTTTGCTTATGAACACCACGCGTCGCCCTGTCTAGGAATCGAACTTACATTCTAGCAATCGCGACTACAACACCTTAACTACTAGGCCACGTGTCTGCATAAGTATATATACATTTATATGCATGTATGTATGTATGTATGTATGTGTATAGATAGAGAGATACATACATACGTACATACCTACAAACTCTTCTATTTTGTTTTAATATGTATAAATATATTCACATGTTCATATTTCTCATTGAGTACATTAAGACACTTAGTATTTAAATGCATCACATTCCTATTGACTACTTAATTCAACTATTGGCTTTTATTTCAAATATTTCAACTCTTGAACCATGTTGTTGTAGATCCAAACTTCTCTTGGCAATACTCTGTTCGTGTCATAATTACTTCATTTTAATTAGTTCAGCTGATTTATACAGTATTCCTAATATCAAGCCTCTGTTACTATTATTTGTCGACAAATTCAGATTACGTTAAGATATCGTCTTGCAAATATTCATAAATATACTAACTATTCTGAGATTTATCTCAATTAGCATCACTACGTATTAACCGGTATCGAATTCTAAGCATTTGTATACATGAAGATATCATGAGCGTTTTAACGTGTCGTTTCTGAATAAAACTGGAGCCAGACACTTAAAAACAAATATGAGAAATATATATGTATATATATATATATGTATATATATATATATATATATATATAT
>NC_068993.1:45632171-45632753 GCF_001194135.2 Octopus bimaculoides | reverse complement strand
TATATGTACATATATATATATATGCATATATATATATATACACACAGACAGACAGACAGACACGCGCACGCGCATACACACACAATATTAATTCCGCCCAGGAATCTAAGGAAGAAAGGAGAGAAGAAGCGGGTGAAAATGGATGAAAAGTAATATATAAAAAATTAGAATAAAGAGAATAAAGACGGACAATATTGGTGAGATATTGGTGCTGAATGTGGAATCTTGTAACATTGAGTAGTAGAGGTGAGATCACGAAGCAAGAGGTCAGATATTAATCTGATATATGATTTTTCAAAGATTGGTGCATGACGGTAATAATACATAGCCAGAAGGATACAATACACTAGATGTAAAGTGAAGTGTATGTAACATAGCGGTAGGCATGGCCTTGTGGTTGAGAAGTTTGCTTTACAAGCATGGGGTTTGGGAGTCACTTGCACAGAGCGGTAAATTTTGTAAGCGATTTTGCATTATATCTCCGGGCTGACCAATGCCTTGTGAGTGAATCTGGACGGTAGAGACAGCGTGAAAGTACGTTCTACATATATATAAGTAAATATATATATATATATATATATA
>NC_068993.1:45630129-45631346 GCF_001194135.2 Octopus bimaculoides | reverse complement strand
TATATATATATATATATATATATATATATATATATATATGCATAAATACATACATATATGTGTATATATATATATACATGCATATATGGGTACAGTACGCTAAAAAACCGTGATCAATACGTGAACATAAAAAAAACTCAACTATAGAAAACGAATTTTTTCGAACAACGAAAGAAACAAATAGAGAAATGAGACACGCAGCATAAAGAACAATCCCTTCATCAGTTACCCCCTGTTTTATCTACTCCGCGTTTCGAACGTAGGGACAAGAAATGACCTCGTTGCAACAGTCGTTCCCGCAATGCAGTAAGAACAAAACAGTAAAAACAAACGGTAAGAGCTGTTAGGCTATAAGGATAGATAGATAGATAGACGCAAAAACATGGCGGTATAGTTACTCATATATTCATAATTTGATAGAATATTGGTGGAATGATTTTGATAAAAGTTCTGCAAAATATAAGTGAGGAAAAGAAATTCTACACAATAATAACGATCAGTTTCCCTTCCAGGCGTTAATATAATGTTAAATATATATTAAAAAAATTCATCTAATACGCATGAATGAGAACTCGGAAGATATAACACCAAGAGTATTGCTATGAATATATAGCGATGATTAATTGATGTGCTCTGTAATGTAACTGTCTCATTACTCACCTTGCAATGCTGGAATTACGAAAATCAGAAACGTTACCACTCGTTCGGATATTGCAATTGTAAACCACTAAAAGAACAGTAAAATCGTTTAAAATAATAGATGAATTTGGCCTGCTGAATTTTCACATGCACAGGGCTAGTAGCTATGCTACGGTAACGTGTTCAGTCCGGTAATTATTATTATTACTATTATTATTTTTTATTTTTGTTGTAGAATTCTATTTATCACGCTGGTCTGTTAAATATAAAAAAGAGATACAACGCAATGATAAATACACACGCTCACACGCACTTATGTATGAATGTGTGTCTGTATGTGTACATATAGATAGATAGATACATACATACATACATATATATATGGACAAAACCGAATAGGAAGAAAGAGGTTGAAGAGAAGAGTCGCTGAAGAGGTCACAGATGTATAGCGAATGATTTCGAGACGATGGAAATAAGATAAAATAAGATCAATAATAAATAAGTGAAGAACGAATATAAGGTGCGTATGCTTACTGACAAGAAAAACAAATGGCCAAGCCGAAATATAACAATATATA
>NC_068993.1:45628427-45629936 GCF_001194135.2 Octopus bimaculoides | reverse complement strand
ATATATATATATATATATATACTTATGTGTATGTACATACATACATACATACAGAATATAATTATTATAAAAGACATTTCACCTCTGACCAATTCGTCTTTATTTCAGAGCCATTAAAAATGGACCTTTTTTTAAGATGCCAGAGTATATCGGAAGAGCAACGACCACTCGAGCAACGACCACTTGCACCTCGAGCAACGACCACTTAGATGTGTTCCGGGTCGTTAGATGAATATGAGTTACTGCGTAGTTTATGGCATTAGTTCAACTGTTCGTGCTGCTGCTGCTGTGATTCGGTCAACGGAATAAAGTTGGGTAAACAGAAAAGTGTCTTGAATATCCTTTCTCGTAGATGGTATGTGACATGTGTCACTCTGTTTAACACCAACAACAACATAACACATATATACACATTTCAAATTCTGACACAGAGCCCGCAATTTCGAGGAAGGGGCTAAGTTGACTGGTACTTATTTTAACGACTCCGAGGGGATGAAATGTAAGGTCGACCTTGGCGGAATTAAAACTCAGAACGTGAAGACGGGGGCAAAAATCCGCTAAGCATTATGTCCAGCGTGCTAACGATTGTGCGAGCAACCGGCTTAGACACTTATATATATTCCTTTCTACTAAAGGCACAAAACCTGAAATTTTGTGGGAGGGAACAAATCGATTACATCGACCTCAGTACTCGACTGCTACTCATTTTATCCACCCCGAAGGATAAAAGGCAAAGTCGACCCCGGTAGCATTTGAACACAGAAATTGAATAGGGACGAAATACCGCAAAGCACCATGTCCGGTATGCTAACGACTGTGCCAACTCTCCAACTTTGACACTTATAACATTTAATTACTTTGTGGTGGTGGTGGTGGGGGTATTGAATTCATTTAACTGAATTGTTACAAGTTTTCGAATCGTATTCTTTCAGTATGAGTCTTTATATACCACGCAATGCGCTGCTTCATGGCGCAGCAAAAACATGATTCATTAAATATTTCTAGTCTTACTTCTCAGATGTTGGACACTGTGCAATGATATCATAAAAGTTACTCTTACAACACTGACATTGCCCTAAAAGAGGCGAGAAAAAAATGTAATGTTAGAACATATTAATTCAAATATCTTGGTCTGTCAGAAGGCCGTTTGAATTAATGCATGTTTCATCGTAATCGTCACAGCAGGCGGTGTCAAACTAACCTACGTCAGCCGAGTCAATTGTCGCAATATGAACCATAAGATCTAACACTGTGCAAAGAAAAGGAATAATAACAACAAGGATATGGCTGCAACTTTCAGACAGAGGAACGTAAGGCGACATGCAATTAAATTGAGAGCCGTTACGAATACTCTCTCTCTCTCTCACACACACACACACACACACATACGTCCATACATATATGGATAGATATATATATATATATATAGAGAGAGAGAGAGAGAAAGAAAGACTCATGTATGTATATGCATATACATACGTATATATATATATATATATATATATACGT
>NC_068993.1:45627545-45628164 GCF_001194135.2 Octopus bimaculoides | reverse complement strand
TATATATATATATATATATATATATATACGTATGTATATGCATATACATACATGAGTCTTATATATATACTTACGTATATATATATATATATATATATATATATACGAAAGTATAATGTCACACACACATATGCATACATAGGTATTTAGCTTTGGAAGAACTTATTAATGAAAGTGTATGTGTATGTAAGTACACACACACATAGACACGCTAATATATATATATACCTGTGTGAGGTATTGACATGTATATATGCAACGTACATACATGTGTACATGTATACATACATATATGCATGCATATACGAACGCATACATATTCTCATACATGCATAGCTACATAACTACATATTTGCATGCTATGAATCGCTCAACGGAGATCAATCGGAGTTTTAGGAAATTAGATGATATTTGTTACTAAAGCAAGATGTAGCTTGTGTGACTTCAATGGAGATTTTCAAAGTTGAAATCTTATCATAGTTTGGTTTGAGGCTATCTTACTATAAACGTCAATGTATTTATTTGAAATCGCTGTCATGTACTTCCATATGTATAATATATATATATATATATATATATATATATATATATAGTGAGAAAGAGAGTGAGAGAGATAGAT
>NC_068993.1:45623311-45625811 GCF_001194135.2 Octopus bimaculoides | reverse complement strand
TAACCCAGGCAACTGATTATGGACCATTATAGACACCATTTTTTATTTGCTGTTGCTATAGTAACAAAGTATGCAAATGGTTCGTCGGACAAGAGCATAAGGCGTAATACTACAGATAGATTCACAAATTGGATATCGTGTACTTTTTCTTCTGGATATTGTGATCCAGCAAATAAGAAACAATCCCGCAAATTTTATACCACTCAGTTTAAAAAAACCAATTGCCTTTTTGAACTATTATTAGCCCCTACGAACTAATATAAACTTATTAGTTAGATAGATCGGGGCCATCGACTGCACCTGTTAACCAGCATTGAAGCGATAGACGTACAACGTGATATCAAAAGGTCTCATACCAGTTCTGTAGCGCACCAACAGATGGCAGTATACGGTTGTTTGTGCAGTGAGAGCTAGCAGTAACTTTCATGAAGCAGTGTGCCGAGTAACAGTGTTGCGTTTACTTCATAAGTTGTGAAATTTGTGTTTTTGTGATCACATGTATGCTGTAGTCTGGGATTTTGTGTTGGTGGGTTTCTGTGCGCTAAGGCACGTAATCTTGTTGGCCTGTATATTCTAAATTTCCTTAAATCTAATTTCCTTAATCACAATAATAGACTATGCCAATACGGTGAATTATCTATATCATACAATCACAATGGTCACACTCTAGATAACTTCAGAAACAAAGAAACTTATGTACTGATAGCATTAAACTTAAGATTACAGGAGACATGGATTTCACTAAATTTGGTTTACTAAATGCTTCACTGGACTTAGAATCCAATATCTGCAAATCCAACGTTAAGCCTTATGAAATAGTTAAATATATAAAGACAGTCTGGCAAAATTTACAGCATTGTGTTTCAGAATCTTATCGCTTATATGACATATCGTCAGCCAGTATGAATTAATGGGAACTTGCTTGAAATTCTCAAACTAGTCCATATTAACTTGTAGCTAATATAAAGTTGTATGAGAAACTTGTAGTTCTCTTCTTCAAAAGGAATTTTTCTGTAGGACGGATCTTTCATACAGTATAGAATTACCAGCTAGTGATTTGAAAAAAATACCTCATACTCCCCATACAATAATTACAATCCCGGAATTAGTCACAAAATAACCTGGCTTACCTCCAGTTTATTTGAATGTTGGAACCAACACCAGAAAAAAAGATCCTAATTTTCATAAACATTTTCTGGCAATAATAGATATAGAAGTATATTTAATAGACTTCTGTGACGAGAAAATACAGCTGTGGTCATAACACAGAAACAATCATCTGATGTGATTCCACCACACTGTTAGCTATCTATCTACATATACACAGACATACGTGTACGTGACCGTATGTATGCATGTATGTATGTATGTATGTATTATGTATATATGTATGTATGTATTATGTATGTATTATGTATGCATGTATTATGTATGTATGTATTATGTATGTATGTATGTATGAGAAATAAGAAAGGTCACACTGAGAGTTCATCCGACACGATTTTACAGTTTCCTCTTCTTTCTATTTCGAGTCAGAAGACTTGGTTGGAGCCGAGTTATTACCAGAAATCCTCTACATTACTGGATATGTCTGCGCTCCAACACAGACATGCATGAATACAGACATGTGTGTGTGTGTGTGTGTGTGTGTGTGTGTGTGTATAAGTGTATGTGTTTGTGTGTGTATGTGTGTTTGTGTAAGTGTATTTGTATGTGGGTGTGTTTGTGTGTGAATGTATGTGTGTGTGTATGTGTGTGTGTGTGTGAGTGTGTATTTGAGTGCGTGTGTGTGTGTGAGTGTGTATTTGAGTGTGTGCGTGTGTGTGTGTGTGTCTGAGTGTGTGAAGGCGCGTGGCCTGATGGTTAGTGTGTGGTATTCGGAACTGCTAGATCGTCGTTCGGTTCCCGGACTGGGTGAAGCGTTGTGATGTTAAGTAGAGCACTTCACGTTGCTCCGGTCCACTCGGCTGTAAAGGAGTAACCCTGCAACGGACTTTGACCTTCCAATCAAGGAGGAATGTGGGCCTGTTCGCCTAACCAACAGGGCCGCATTGTGACCAGCAAGGTATAGCAACGTACGATAGATAGCCTGCTCAATAACATGATAATGTGATAGCGACACGCACACATACACAAACACGCACACACAAGCAAACACACACACCAAACATATACACTTATATAACTATATATATATATATATATATATAAATTAGCTAGTTAAAAAATCTCTATAAGAGATGAAAGTAGTAACCATACTAAGAAGTAATGAGTATCCCCACACCAATATAGAGGCCGTGGTTGAAGCCAATGGCGGTTTTATTGAATACATTTACTCTTTAGTATTTCAATATATTTTTATGTAATATTAATAAATATATCGGTTGAAATGAAATGTCTGTTATTTTCATTTTTGCTTAATTAAGACAACAGTTTATTAACCACAACCTCTCCCTCTCTCTCTCTCTCTCTCTCTCTCTCTCTCTCTCTCCCTATATAT
>NC_068993.1:45621898-45622930 GCF_001194135.2 Octopus bimaculoides | reverse complement strand
TATATATATATATATATATATATATATATATATATATATATGCATATGTATTTATGTGTAAAGAGACTGACAGGCAGAAAGAGAAAGAGAGAGAGAGATAGCTAGATAGATAGATAGATACATCCATACATACATACATACATACATACATGCATACATACAAACATACATACACACAAACATACATACATACATGCATGCATACATACATACATACATACATACATACATACATACATACATACATACATACATACATACATAGTTATGTAGGCATACTTATGTCTATGTTTGTGTATAGTCTTTAGCCTATACCAACTTACAAACTTTTCATCCTATCACTAAACCTCCACCAGCGCCAGCAACAACAACACCTATCACAACTTGTAAAAATATAAACATAACAGATCTCAGACTGTTTGCTGCTCTCTCACTAGAAATTTCATATTTGTCTCGTTTCTATGAAAAACAAAATAATATAAACAATATAGAAATGCTTTTGTTTATATACAAATTCCAATAATATAATTAATAACCACAAAAATAATAACGATAATTTTAACAACAAAAAGAATAATAATAACAATTGTAATAATAAGAAATAACAATAATAAAGAAGGTAATCAGATTTTCATGGTAGAAAAGCAATATTTCTTTAGTAATCATCATCAGTTCCATATAAAAAACAAATAATTTAAATGAAAACAAAATGATATCCAAAATATGAGCTTCATTGAGTTTTGTGATATTGAAAATGATGCTAGTCTTGCGTGGTGCTACTGTAAATATCTTCTCATGGGGAAAGATATAACCAGACATATTTTGAAAAGGATGCCTCGTCGACTGTGAACGATGTATGAAATATCACGAATATCACATGCTTGAATTAAAAGCATGTGATATTCGTTGTTGTGTATCATCCAGAAGACGACGAGATCAAGAATTCAATGGATTGGAAATCAATTTCTTCAAACTTACACACATGCATGTACACCTGCACACATATAGGCATGTATATATATATATATATAT
>NC_068993.1:45620809-45621837 GCF_001194135.2 Octopus bimaculoides | reverse complement strand
ATATAATATTTAATAAATCAACACTTTGTCCCCCAGTGGACAGTTAATATAAAAGGCGATAATGATTTTTTTCATATTTTGGGGACTAGAAGTTTGAATATGAATTACATATATTGAATTTTTTATTATTATCATTTTTTTCTGCTGTTGCGTACTTGTGACGAAGTTCTTAGACTGTGTTAAACTTCTAGTCAGTGGTAATCCATTGTAAATCTATAAAGTACGAACTTAGAATAAACGATGTATTTCTCTCACATTCAATAAATAAATTATTTTTATCTTCGACTAGTCTGTGGAAATAATATTGTTACGGATTTGGTGAGTTATTGGAAGTTAGATTTTATATCGGTATATCATTTAGAGTTGTTTGATAACTACCTTAATAATCTTCATTGAGCAGCTTTCATGAAATGAAGTATGTAAACTGGTTATCATAGAAATGTGATGTCAATACTGGACAACTTCTTCGGTAAAGTTGCGAAGCTCGGGTTCATCCCCCCGTACTGTTCGGATAATGTATTCAACTAATTATATGACCTGTGAACTATAAATGAAGCAAGATTATTGCCATCCGCTATTTCAGTGGTCATTTATTTTGTAAACTCTATTTTTACGTTGAAAGAAAAGGGTGACTCCAACTGCATTTTGAATCAAAAGAAAAAATACAACAGTATACCGCAAGTGAGCTATTTACCATCCCACACATTCTACAAGTCTGGCGCTATGTACTATTCACGCTATTGAATTAAAAGTATACAAAAGCAGGCAAACGAATGCTATCAGAAGATTATAGCGTCTATATATTTAAACAGTGAGAACAATTGAGAGCAAAAATGAACGATTAGCAGCAGTCAAATGTGGTTTTTAAACAGCAAGTCAGCCTGATCACTAATTGTATGTAGCCATTATCATATGTTATCAGATGTAATATAATCTGAATTTTATACACACACAGACACACACACACACACACGCACACACACATACATATATATATATATATATATATATATATATATATATATATA
>NC_068993.1:45619498-45620708 GCF_001194135.2 Octopus bimaculoides | reverse complement strand
TGTGTGTGTGTGTGTGTGTGCGTGTGTGTGTGTGTGTACACATATATATATATATATATATATATATATATGTGTATGTAGTATGTGTCTGTGTTTGTGTGTCTGTTTGTCTTTGTGACTGTGTTTGCCCGCCCCCACCTCTCGACAACTGGTGATGGTGTGTTTACGTCCCTGCTATCTAGTGGTTCGGCCAAAGTGACCGATAAAATAGTATCAGGCTTAGCAAGAAATTTAAGTACTGGGGTCGATTCATTCGACTAAAAATTCTTGAAGGTGGTGCCCCAGCACAACCGCAGTCTAATGACTGGGACATGTAAGAGATAAGCGGTAAATACATATATGGATATGCACTTCACACACGCACATAGACGCACAGACATTGACGCAAAACTAAGTTGAACAAAATACTACCAAAGGTAGATAAAATATGGAGTTTTATTGAAGTTGAAATTTTCTCAAGCTGCTACTTAGGGATTCACTTCACGTAGCAGATAGCTTACGTGAACTCTGGATATCCGTATATGAAATATTTGAACTTCAATAAAATGCTTTCAGTGCGTATGTGTATGTATATATATGCGGGTAAGTTTATATATTATCCATGAAACGTATGTATAAGTGAAAATCTAAGCATTGATGTGAATAAATCAATATTTTGCGAAGTTTATGTAATCCGTACAACTAATTAGCTTATCACACTTTAAAATTTCGTCCACATTCGATGTATGCACGTACTAAATTCTTTGATATTTGAGCAACGAAAACATGTCTCACAGTACACAGAACATTGCAGACTTGGCAGCAATAAGAGTGAATTTATCGCGCATTAAGATATTGAAGACATAACAGTTTATGACTTTAAAATATCTGGAAGCCATTTTCGAATGTTTGGCTTGTAAGCAGCAGTGTCGTTGGACCATGGGACCTAATAGCTGGTGATATTTTATTAAGCTTCGTTTATCTTTTATCGTTTACTTGTTCCAGTTAATAGACTGCAGCTATGCTGGGATACCCACTTGAACAAATCGTCCTCACCTACTTATTGCTTTTCTGAAATCTTGTAGTCATTCTCTGCTTCTATTCCCGAACCGCTAGGTTACGTTGACGTAAACAAAACAAAACCCGGTGTCCAGTTGTGGCAGGTCACAGACAGATGCACAAAGACAAGATACACACACTCATAGTCATCACTTTATATATATATATATAT
>NC_068993.1:45615933-45618432 GCF_001194135.2 Octopus bimaculoides | reverse complement strand
TATATATATATATATATATATATATATGACGGTTTTCTATCTTCAGTTTGAAAAGACGTTATACGTCCGTAGTCATTGGATTCTGACAAGTCACCTATAAGGCTAAGTGCTATATGGATGCAAAACCATTGGTCACTCTAGGACCAGCCATATAATCAACTTCCTGTGAATAGTCAGCGGTACTTGTCAGTGTACTTACCTCTATGATATGTGTGTGTGAGAGAAAGAGTTTGTGTGTGTGTGTGTGTGTGTGTGAACGACAGGTTTCCCTATAGTTTCTGTCAAGTAAATTCACTCACAATGGGGGGAGGGGTGGTCGGCGCGGTGTTATAGTGGAAGATACTTGTACAATGTAACATCTTATGGGGCTTATCCCGAGACCACGTAGATGCAAATCGAGTTTCTTCATCGCACAATCATGCCTGTTTCTTCGTGTTCTAAATTCAAATCTTACCAAGGGGTTCCTACGCTTCTGAGTTCCATAAAAGTGACTGTACACTCCATTATCAGTTTATGGAGTATTGTCCAGCACAATGTAGTAATCGATACCAATAGCAGAATATGTACTTAATATTACGTGCTACTGTTCCTGTGGTTGCTCAGAATAGAACAGCAAACGATCTAATAGAAATCTTCCTAAGTAGATATAACTGCCTCATCAATGATAGACAATGGTTTATTTCTAATCTATTTAATGTCATAAGTTTGGCAATCTAGATGCAAACTCATTTATATTCATAGATCTGCACATATCTGCATCTATAGTTTAGTTGCTAAAAAACAGCGTATAATAATTACAGTGTATGCTGTATGATGTCTGATGAGATTTCCATCGGTTGCTTATTGCTTTGCTTAATTAAATAAAATTAATGATTTTCAGAAACAATAAATCTTATAACTATATTTAACAACGAGTTCATAATTCGATACCAGAAAGCAATGATTATTTACTACCACCCAGTAATTCAGACGTAATTTGAAATAAGATACTAAAGTTTATACTAGTTTATATTTCAATATTAACGAAATGCTTTATACCAAATATCATGGACTTTTTCAAACTTCTGATAAGCTAACCCATTTAACTCATTACGTTTTAGGATATATGCATTAGTGGATTATTTACTGGTCTGGATAACAGTCGATTTGATTTGGGCAGCTCTAAAGTTACACATTAACATGAACGACAATAAAAACGTAATACTAGGGCTGCTCAAAGTAATGGCTTCTTTTAGCCAACACGTATTAAAACATTCGTAAACTAACGATGTGAATGTCATTCTTTTAAAAAGTGAATACCAATTTATTTTCATCATTTATCTTTTCCTTGCTTCAGTCACTGAACCGCGGCCATGCTGGTGCACCACCTCGAAGTTTTTAGTCAAACAAATCGTTCTTGGTATTTATTTATATGCCTGGTACTTATTCTGTTAATTTCTTTTCCAAACTACAAAGTTACAGAGTCGTCAAGAAATCAAATCAGGGTGTTAAGTGTTGTCTGTGTGACAAACAAACACACATACAGACGTGGTTGCAAAGCGAACAATTTCACGTCGTTTTGCTACCGTGAGCTTTCGGAGTCTTCCCTTAAAATGTGTGATTATTTTAATAATAATTATTTCCTAATTACTATTACGTCTACTCTTCATACGTTTAGCATCATAGAACTGAATTTCGGTCGGGCAGAATTGTTAGAGCATTGGTCTATAAACGCCTTACGGAATCATAGCAATGTCGTACTTATCTTGCATCGGGGTTGACAAAATAGAGTACCAGTCAAATATTGAGGGTAGGAATGTCATTATGCCTAAAGTATAGGTGGAGGGGAGTGTGGTATTGCCTTGTGCCAAATCAGTTATTACAGAGAAAACTTATGAACGAAAATATTCTTCCTGAAACCATCACAGCTTTATGGATAACATTTGTAGGTTGTGTTAAATTAATTGTTTTAAGAGGCAAGAATGTAATTTGAGGGAAATTTTGCTTCTACTTCTAGCTGGTGTAGCAACGACATAGAGGCATCTTAGCTTTTCGTTAATATTATTGATCTTGTTCTTGCTTTTGCTTCCGTGCTGCTGCATTGTTTGCTGATGCTGTTGAGAAAATGTATTAGATTGAAATTTGCATAGTCAAAACTCTACACATATTTGTTTATGTCTGGCCAGTTGCAGTAGTACTTTGAACAAATAATATCGGCCAGATATATCACTAAGAATTTTCTAATATATTAATGAGAATTTAATATTTTTTTCCCTTTTCCATTTCACTTGTGTTGAAAGTATTTGTGCGAGTGAATATCTCAACAGATATCATATTTAAGTAAAGTAACTCGTTAGGGTACATATAAGGAATTCACAAAACGCGTGAATACTATCTCAGCTACAGCATATTACAAATTTCGAAGAAATGAATATTTATATGTGCACATTTTCGCACAGTTTACAAAGAAAGAGTAAACATATATATATATATATATATATATATATATATATATATATA
>NC_068993.1:45612645-45614183 GCF_001194135.2 Octopus bimaculoides | reverse complement strand
AGAGAGAGAGAGAGAGAGAGAGAGAGAGAGAGAGAGAGAGAGAGAGAATTTTCACGAGTGTGTTTTATTATGTGCATATGTCTGTGTGCCTGAATATATGGCATATTTACCAATTTAATGTTGCACGAATTCTTAGTTTCTAACTGGTTGTTATGTTAGTATTGCATGATCAGACATCATCCTATTATTGCCCTCACAGTTGCTTAAGCCATCGTGTGTTTGTTACTCCATACACTGGCTCTAGAGAGTGACGGAGTCAGAGCTAGAGAATAGAGGAAAATTAGAGTTAGAGATCAGTTGGGCAATTCTTTTTGCGGCGGGGAGTGGGTCAGATCACTCTCGTCCCTTTTCTAAATACAGCTCGCTGATGTAAGACACAAGTAAAAGAAATGTATTTTGTTACATAATATATTGTTGTTCTCAATGTCATTGTAATCTTCTGTTGCTATTGTAATAGTTTTCTTCTATTTCTTTTCTTTCTTCTTTTCTCCTTTTTTTCTTTTTCTTCTTCTCCTCCTTCTTCTTCTTTTCTTCTTCTCCTCCTTCTTCTTTTCTTCTTCTCTTCCTTCTTCTTTTCATTCTCCTACTTTTTCTACTTCTTCTTTTTCTTCTTCTTCTTCTTCTTCTTCTTCTTCTTTTCCTTCTTCTTTTTTCTCCTTCTCCTTTTCCTTCTTCTTTTTTCTCCTTTTCCTTTTCCTTCTTCTTTTTCTCCTTCTTTTTTCTCCTCCTTTTCCTTCTTCTTCATCTTCTACTTCTTCTTCGTCTTCTTCTTTTTCTTCTTTCTCCTCCTCCTTTTCCTTCTTCTTCTCCTTCTTCTCCTTCTTCTTCTCCTTCTTCTTCTTCTTCTTCTCCTCCCCCTACTCCTTCTTCTTCTTCTTTCTCCTCCTTTTCCTTCTCCTTTTCCTTCTTCTTCTCCTCTTTCTTCTTCTTCTCCTTCTTCTTCTCCTTCCTCTTCTTCTTCTCTTTCTTCTACTCCTCCTTCTTCTCCTTCTCCTCCCCACCTCATCCTCCTCCTTCTTTTTCTTCTTCTTCTTTTTCTTCTTCTTCTTCTTCTTCTTTTTTCTCCTTCTCCTTTTCCTTCTTCTTTTTTCTCATTTTCCTTTTCCTTCTTCTTCTTCTCCTTCTTATTCTCCTCCTTCTTCTTCTCCTTCTCCTCCCCTCCTCCTCCTCCTCCTCCTTCTTCTTCTTCTTTCTCCTTCTCCTTCTCCTTCTTCTTCTCCTTCTTCTCTTTCTTCTTCTCCTTCCTCCTCTCCTTCTTCTTCTCCTTCTTCTTCTCCCCTCCTCCTCATCCTTCGTCTTCTTCTCCTTCTTTCTCCTTCTCCTTTTCCTTCGCCTTTTCCTTCTTCTTCTCCTTCTTCTCTTTCTTCTTCTTCTCCTTCTTCTTCTCCTTCTTCTTCTCCTCCTTCTTCTCCTTCTCCCACCCCTCCTCCACCTCCTCCTCCTTCTTCTTCTTCTTCTCCTCCCTCTTCTCCTTCTTCTTCTCCTTCTCCTTCTCCTCCCCTCCTCCTCATCCTCATCCTTCTTCTTCTCCTCCGCTC
>NC_068993.1:45610240-45612443 GCF_001194135.2 Octopus bimaculoides | reverse complement strand
AGTCCTTTATTTATGATGGAACGGTTGTGATTTGGTTGCTACTTCTAGCACATCCCGCACTCACACATGCTCCCTCGCTGGCTCTCAGTCTTATTATCCCACTCATGTATGTCACAACACGGCTGGTTTATTCACTGACAGATTGTAGTACAGAAACATAGTGAAAGAAGTCTCCCTCTCCCCCTTTCTATCTTTATCAATTTCAATCTCTCTTTGTGTGTGTGTGTGTGTGTGTGTGTGTGTGTGTGTGTGTGTATTTGTATGTGTGTATGTGTGCTAATAGAAATTCAACCCTCTCAGGAAATGCCGAATACATAGACTAAACGATATAACTATTGTCCTTCTATGATCGGAAACATAAAAGCTTCTCGAGAATAGATAGATTGCAATATTCAAAACATACAATAACCTAAAATCGATGAAGGATATTATTATTTTTGTTGTAAACCTCGAAATCTATAAATTAAATACCTCCTTAATAGGCGTTGTATTTGGGGCTTATATTTATTCGGTGATTGCCTTGATCTGAGATTCCGTGTGGGAAGTGAAGCAATTACATAGTGCGAGAGTGATAATAGAAATCTATATTTCATACATACCATTATTAAGACATTTTATTTTTATTTTCTAATGGTATTATTTGTATTTTGACTTGACAAAGAAATTGAACTTCATCCGGTTGATGAGAAGTTTCAGGTAATATGAAGTTACTTCTAGCTCAGCACTACTCCCAGGTTCGCTTTGGTCCCGTTGATGATTTGTTGTCAAGGGCCTGAGATAGATTGAATTATCAGCTGTTTCTCTAGATTAGGCATAAAGAAATCAAAGATTGATTTATACCTAGACATATGTCGCAGATACCCCTGGTGTTGTGTAATACGTTGGTGCCATTTGAACGGGGGGGGGGGTAACCCTCCTGCTTAAGGGTTAAGTAGCCCTAGTTCTCAAGGGTACATTCAGAAGAGTAGAAGACTAACAGAGTAAATTGTAAAAATGCCGACATGTAACAAATTGAAACGACCACTGTAAGGAAAGTCATGAATCTTCACAATTGAGCTTGGAGTTTCATAATAGGCGGAGCCTGTATACATGGTACATGAAGAGACAGAAAACCGACAGAGAAAGATTTGTTTTGCTTAGTTACAAGAGAAATGACAGACCCATATGAAATTCCGGGGCTCCAAAGAACGTGACAGAAAAAGAGGTAGCTATGTTACTATGACAACAGTCCAGATATTTATTAATAAGACCAAGTACATGCATATACACACAAATACATACATACATACATACATATATGCATACACACACACACATACACACACATACATACATATTTACATACATACATACATACATACATACATACATACATACTGCAGGAGATCTGACGGATGTCCATTCTTCACACATTGTTATATCGCACAATGTTTTGAAACAAATGAATTACTGGAGTGGAAGATTCATTTATGCGATAAACAATTACGAAAGTGAGCGATCACCATTTGACAATATTATATTCAATAGACACATGTATATGATAATAATAACAATTACAATAAAAAGTTAAAATAATAATAACAAGAATAATAATAATAATAATAATAATAATAATAATAATAATAATAATAATAATAATAATAATAATAATAATTGCAAAAGTTTAATTTTTTTTAGTTCATCAGCCTCTGCTCAGCACGGCTGTCACGTAACAGTCGTCGTTGTTAGCAGTAAGGCGCCATATTCATGCAGAATACTAACGCCCTTTTCCAGCGTTCAATTCCTCGAAGTCCACTGATGTGGAAGACGCTGCATGAAGTAGTGGACTTTATTTCTAATGTCTTATATAGCTCTAATCAACTCCGACCAAGCAAGAAATAAGTACTATGTATGTCTTATGATTCATGAATTTTTTTGCGAGATTACAATCACGTTACAAATTTGAATGTAGGAAAATGCCGTTAAACTAATCATTATCTCGTTTTAAGATGCATATTTGACATACGTGAGCCTGTGGAAATCTATTAGACCTCAATGCTAGGAATTTATAAGTATTTAATATATGAGTAAATACATACAAATAATAGGTATATACATAATCTATTTAGATATCTCCACACATGCACACACACACAATTATACATATGCATATATACATATTTGTATATTTCCACATACATATACATAGATTTTATACGTAAAT
>NC_068993.1:45605246-45608649 GCF_001194135.2 Octopus bimaculoides | reverse complement strand
GAGAAGGAGCTCACGCCACCATCTCTTCAGTTATCAGGCCAGTTGAAAAGTCCTGTGAAAAAAATTTTTCAGAGGAATTTTCAACTGGCCGGATAACTGAAGAGATGTTGGCGTGGGCTCCCACCCTGGCATCCGAAACTCGGAATTTTTATCATGGCTACTGAATAAGTGTCACATATTTTTACAGATAAATTCTTGTATTTGCATAATATCGAGGTCTCTTTCTTTCTTTTGTTGTCCTTCCTGTCAAATATATATACATATATATATATATACATGTGAGTCACGTACAAAGAGACACATAAACACTCGGACATGCATAGGGAACAAGCATAGTACAACAAACAAAGTCATAAGCTCATCTAATTTAACAGAGTCTATTTTCAATTATAGTGCTCAAGATTCTATTAAAGATTTTATTAAAACTGAAAACAAACAGAAATTGAAGAATCGATAGGATTTGAACCTAGACATTTATCGTGACTTCATATCATAAAATATCCACCGTACTGCTGTAACTAGAATACACACATGTATCCAACGCACGACAATAACACAATAATAAGTACTCACTTATTTAATAAAATGCAATAATACAATATCAATAATAATAATTGAGTATCAAATTGTCATTGACAGGAACATAGCACATAATTGACAAAGTTTTCGTCAATTTATCTCTCTCTTCTATAGATAAATATCTACATTGTTTTATTACATTTATGTCTCTTTTAAAGTAATTGGTTTAGCCTGCAAACATTAATGCATACAGACAGACAGACAGACATATATATATATGTATGTATGTATGTATGTATGTATGTATGTATGTATAAATATGGACAGACACACATTATCTACAACACATGCATACATATGTATTAAAATGTATGGATGCCTGTGAAAACATAGGAATATATATATATATATACGTGTGTGCACACACATACGTTTACCGCTATAGGTATTATGATAGGAAAGAGAATAATTTGAGATGCACATAAAAGTACATACCAAAAAATATCAACACGATCAATAACAACAGCAACATTGCCACAGCAATAACAGCAGCAATAGTAAATATAATTATAAATGATGATAATAATAATAATAATAATAATAATAATAATAATAATAATAATAAGAATAATAATAATAATAATAATAATAATAATAATACTATCAAGACAGGGGCAAATATGGAAGAAAACGAATTATTGATAAGTGATCTATGAAACCTATAGAGTAAACGGTAATTGTATTGTAACGAATTGATTGTTATCGCCCTAATATAAGTTCTTCAGATTTTAGACAGATAAGTGAAAAACTCAATCTCCATATTTATTGATACAGTCATTATTGTTATTGTTGTTTTTGTCGTTGGCGTTTAATATTTATTGATATTCTCATTGTTGTTAATATAAAGAAAAAAGAAGCGATATAACTCCATTGTTGGTGATAGTTGTGACGTTGTTTTAATCATTATTCTTTGCTGATGAAACAGATGTGTTTCCCCAAGTCACTCTTTGAAGCAACATGTTTTATTAGATGAAAATAGGGTGGATGCGGCCCAGTATATGCGCCATCTTTAAAATAGGGGTACATGAGAAAAGCAGCTCCACGAAAATTTTCGCATTCCGATAACTTCCAAATGTGTGAAATCTTCCACCACAGTAGATGAAAAAGAATGAGAACACACTGCAGTATTTATCAAAGAATACATTGAACAACGTAATACCTGAATACAGGACGGTCACGACAAGATCGCCTTTTATTATAAATATGCGCCATCAGATCAAATCTGAGTCTAAAAATAGCAAAGGAAACTCTACGTAGTAAACAATGACAGAACCTATGACAACCAAAGGACACATTGCAACGAAAGACACATTGGATAGTCACCGTCGTTGGTAGCGGCTTTATCTCGTATCCGAGTATTCAGTTTCTTTGCTGGACGCTTCCTATATGGTAATACCGTTGATGACTGTAGATCAATACCTGGCATTGACTACATGGCAGTGTTGGTGGAGAACGAAGTTGATAAATGACAAGATAAAAAGCATGAATTTTTTCTTTCTCACAGTTTTACTTCATCAAACGTTGCTCAATCTGAACACATCAATCTATCCCTAATTTCAAGTTACTTCACATTTCCCGATAATCAGATTATATTCCCTCACTTCCCATAGGACTTCGTCAGCACTTAGTTTCTAAATGTTCTTTCTCAACTTCTACTACTACTACTACTACTACTACTACTACTACTACTACTACTACTACTACTACTACTACGGAGAGGATAAAATGTGAAAAAATTAATAGATGTTTTGAGGCGTAATCTGAAATTGCAACAACGACGCATAAATACAACGCATAAGGAGACTCAATGTAGAAGTTTCACCTGCAAAATATACCAACAGATCACATTCTGCTGTCATTAAAGTATATATTATAGTTTCGTATACATATGCTCAAAGATGATAGGAAATTATTACGGTATCTCTACGCCAGTTAGAAATAAACAACCAAATTTCGACCAGATCCCACATCCTACCGTCTATAAGTAATATAAATGCAAAATACGCTATCTCTTCACGCCATTGTATATAGACACGGCGAATCTTAGTTTAATTTACACGAATTTTACAATATAATCAACTATATCTACACACACACACACACACACACACACACACACACACACACATATTAATGTCTGTTTTTATGCTCAGGTGTAATAAAAACAACTTTAATCTGGTGGGTTACTCAATACTTTTCTAGAGTAAAATTTTATCGTTTTAAAAAGAAGAGTATTGAGAATGACTTCGATGTTTCAACCAGCTAATCCGTCGTCGAACTGGATATGGATGTATGCGCGTGTGTGTGACTGTGTGTGTGTGATTTATGTGTGTGTGTGTGTGTGTGTGTGTGTGCTGTTTAATTCTCAAGCACATGCTTCCGAGTTCAGTCCCCCCCCCATGTTTCCCGTAAACGACTTAAAGGATATGTGTGCATGTGTGTGTGTGTGAATATATATAACACACACATATACAGACATATTAGCGCCCTTACTTAAAATTATGCGACCTTGTACATTCCATTATATATATGCTTATGTATGTCTACGTGTTAGGATAAATACATTTTGGTGTGGTCATATATGGGAGCCTGTGTATATATATATGTATCACCGAGTATTTAGGTATTATGCGGTAGTATATATAAATATTATTTACGCTTGTTCTTCTGTGTGCACTCTTGCCCACACACGCACACACACACACACGCACATACATACACACACACACATAAACACAAACATAACTGCAAGGGTCTGATTTCCAGCACATTTTCGATTATAGACATAGCAGGTAAACCGAGCCTGGTTTTCCTTTGAATATCC
>NC_068993.1:45602852-45604724 GCF_001194135.2 Octopus bimaculoides | reverse complement strand
TATATATATATATATATATATATGTAAAGATAATGGAGGCAGCCACAACTTTGGATAATTCTTTATTAGCGCTTTCGTTCGTTTAATCGACTGCTTGGAGTTCGGTTAAGGAAACGAAAGCGCTAATTAAGAATTTATCCAAAATTCTGATACCTCCGTTTTTCTTAATATACAGTAGATGTACACCACTTCAAACAGTCCATACATACATGCATACATACATACATACACACATACATACATACATACATACATATATGACTGCTTACTTTTAGTGAGTGCAGTGGAGTACATTTTGTTTTTCTTTAATTCACTTATTCGCTCCTGCTCTATGTTCATCGCTGCAAGGACTTATCAACTAAAGTGATTTCTTTCTTCCCTATGGATATTATGAAATATCAACCAATACCGATACGGCGTCCTATGATGCCTGCCAGTTAAGTCTGATCTCATCTTTACTCTTCTATCACTTTGGCTGTCAATCTGAATTTCCTGAGGCGATAGCTATTTAGCTTTTTGGCTTTCTTTTTTCTTCCTGGATTGTTGTCTTTCTGTTTTAAATTTGAGGTTAACATTTCATCTTTTTGTTGTTAAGTGGTTTGTAATATTCCATGAAGCTATGATATTATTTGTGCAAAAAAAAAAAAAACATGAAATCTCTTCAAATTTTTTTTGTGCCAAGACATGTGATTTGCTTCGCAGCGTCATTTACTTGTAGACATCTCCAAAAGAGTAGTAATAGTGGTAGCAGCAGCAGCAGCAGCAGTAGTAGTAGTAGTAGTAGTAGTAGTAGTAGTAGTAGTAGTAGTAGTAGTAGTGGCGGCAGCGGTAGTGGTGTTGGTGGTAGTGAGTGTGGTGGTTTAGATGTTTGAAGTGCTACTGGTTTTGATGGTGGTGGAAATAGTACTTCTTACGGTGGCAGTAGTAATACTAGTAGTAGTAGTAGTAGTAGTAGTAGTAGTAGTAGTAGTAGCAGCTGCAGCAGCTGTAGTAGTAGTAGTAGTAGTAGTAGTAGTAGTAGTAGTAGTAGTAGTAGTAGTAGTAGTTGCTGTTGCTGGTGGTAATGGTGGTAGTTGTGGTAGTGGTTCTGGTAGTGGTGGTAAATGGTAATTTCTCTATTCTGATTAAATGGACCATTGACAGAGCACAGAAATATCGATGAGATTCCTTGTCGACCGAACACGTACATTAACTGTGCCCCGTAACATCCACATGCACATTTACACATTTATACCAGTTATAATAGCCCTGTTTCCTACCCCCTATCATCACATCCTGGATGGTCCTCTAGGTCATATTCCTGAAGGACGGATTTCTAAGTCTACTTCCGAATATATATATATAAAGAAATGCTAGGGCCAAGCAGTGTTTAGTCATAAGCAAAATTTACCCTAGTTAAAATATGTTTGTGACACATTTCAACTACTAAAAGTCAAATACACTGCAATTACCGTTGATAAAATATCTCTCTTGCAATAAAAGGTGGGAAAACACCTGGTTTTTTTTCAGTGTTACCATCAATCAAGAATCCAAGACATCGACGTTTCGAGTTTATTGACTCTCGTCAATGGGATGTACCTAGGAAAGACAACTCTGAACAAACTTACAAAGCAATATATATTTTTTGTGACAAGACATGTGATTATTAGGATGTTGCACTCACGATTGCGAGATCGTTGGTGCGATTCTCAGACCAGGCGTTGCGTTGTGTTCAAGAAAAAAGCACTTCATTTCACGTCACTGTGAGATCATTTCGACATCTGACATGCGGCACCCAGTTGGACCTATACAGGTAATGGCGATTTAATGAGGAGAGTGAGCTTATGTCTACACACACATTTGATCACTATAAACAAATCAAACGTATTTTAA
>NC_068993.1:45602379-45602842 GCF_001194135.2 Octopus bimaculoides | reverse complement strand
GTATGTATGTATGTATGTATGTATGTATGTATGTATGTATATATATATGTATGTATGTATGTATGTATAAAGAGAGAAAAGGATAAAGAGAACGATGGCAAAGTTAGAAATATATTCTATGGATAAAGTCTTACAGAAATAGTAGAGGAATGGATTGTTATAGATATAACAATCCATTCCTCTACTATTTCTGTCTCCGATGAAGGGATACATTGGATTTTCCCTGAAAGAGCTGTAAGACTTTATCCATAAAATATATTTCTAACTTTGCCATTGTTCTCTTTATCCTTTTCTCTCTTTATACATACACACGCTAATACAAGACCTATGTTATAATCCCCACTCTCGTTTATACAACGAATGGGGCAAAACTAGCCGGTATACAGCACTTACTCGGTATTACCTGTATCTTTGGATTTGGTTGAATCCAATACCCTTCTTAACCTTATATATATATATATAT
>NC_068993.1:45600614-45602369 GCF_001194135.2 Octopus bimaculoides | reverse complement strand
CATTGCGTGGCACCCTGGGCAAGTGTCTTTTGCGACAGCCTTGGTTCGACCAAAGCCTTATGAGTGGATTTGGTTAACGGAAACTGAAAGAACCCCGCTTGACATCCGGTTGGTCTGTTTACGTAACTTAGTGCTTCGACAAAAGACACGGATACAATTTAAGAATAGTTATGGGGTCGACGCTTTTGACAAAAACACTTTTACATGGTGCTCCAGTGTGACCTCAATGCAATGAACGAAACCAGTAAAAGGAGATAATTACCGGTTCCGTATTGATTATTTTAAAGGTACTGTATTCGAGATTTAATGTTTGGTTTATATGTTGCTTCTAATAAATCTTCTGTTCTTAATCTAATTTTCTTTTTTGATTTTCTATATCGGGTAGTTTTATCCTCTAAAATGCTTTGCTTCGTGTTCTGTATTGCAATGTACCATAATGGGAAGTTAATGGATCAGGAACTGGCGTGTAATTTTCGTACATGTGCCCCATGTAACAATTTGAGTCAACTAGTTTACAACTTTTTATATTTACTTTTTAATTATGTACTATGTTGTTTTTTTTAACTAGAATGTTTTGGTTTCGTATTGACAGAATTCTGATATTTTTTTTAATATATTCTTACTGTTAATATTACCGCTGTTTGTTGTCAGACATAACGAGTTTTTGATGACGCATTCAGCCATTCAATAATAAAATACATTTGCTTCATGTTTTATATGTGGTGTGAGTTGTTCTTACTTAGCTCCAGGAGCAACTCTATAATCATAAGCATTATTCATGATCTTTCTTTGTGGCAAAATACATCCAGGAATACATTATCCAATCTGTACCCTAAATAGGATATGAGTTGAGAAAGACATTTTTGTTTTTTTGCTATTTCATGCTGTACTATAACAATTCGTAGAAATTCCTGCTTGCTTTTATTAGGTGTCATATCTGTGGCCATTGGGTTTGTTGGATGTGGTTGTAGATTTGGCTCAACTAAAATATTCAGAAGTCTGTTAAAGACAACTGTTTATTTAATTCCTTTAGTTTCGTTTTCTAAAGTATATTTCGAGGATTGCTAAAAATTACATAAAATTATTAGGCAAGATATGAGCTGATTCAATAATGGACTACGCCACGCATAAATTAATGAGACATTTATAGCAGCAAAATACGCGTAGTTTTTATCAGAATCTACCCTCGGCTGCTCTCACGCCACAGACTACAACTAATGCGTGTAGACTAACTCTCTAAACAAAGTATAAACTAAAATTTTTGGAATGTTTTAAGCTAAAAGAATAATTCGTACAAACACATTTTCTGCAAGTTTCTCATAAATAGAATATTTATTTTCTCTTTCTTCCCCAGCCTGGCTATATTATCCATTTCTGAAAGTTTCATACTCAAAGAAGAACTATAATTCACCAAAACTACATATAATACACATTCTACAACACATAAATTGCTCAGATAACTTTGCAAACACATTTAAGTAAATCTTGCTTTTATAAATGTCGTAGTTTAAACCTGTTATTAATCCATACCTAAATTACTATCCATTTACAAACCTGGTATTTCGCAAACTGCGTAAGAACACGTCGCATTGTGAAAGCTATTTTATTCCTAAGAGTTTTGTATCGACTTAGACATTAGTAGGCTTACACTACTAGTGAACAATACTGGAATACAGTAGTTTATTATATGTGTGCGTCTGTGAGTGTATATGAATGTGTATATATATATATATATATATATATATATATATATAT
>NC_068993.1:45599567-45600152 GCF_001194135.2 Octopus bimaculoides | reverse complement strand
TATATATATATATATATGTATATATATATATATACTCATAAACATATATATGTATACACACACACACACACACATACGCATATACAGGCACAGCGAGAGAGAAAAAAACGCTAATTTTCACTGCAAACATCTCCCAGGTTTTGTTTTCATATATTTGTACTTACAGACATACAGACAGACAAATAGATAGATAGATAGATAGATAGATAGATAGATAGATAGATAGATAGATAGATAGATAGATAGATAGATAGATTATTCTTACCATTTGGGTGTTTTTTTAACATTTGTTTATTTCACATAAATATTGACCATAGCCACAACTAATTTTGGGAGGATTTTCTACAAAGTTTTTCATTCTCCATCATATCTCTAGTGTTGCATTTACGATACAGCATAGCTATTGCATTTACTCTGATCATAACTACACACCATTCTTACATATAAGTGCAGCAACAATGAATCACACAGGCAGCAGTGAACTTCTAAGTTTACACAAAAACTAAAAACTGCCTATGTGTGTGTGTGTGTGTGTGTGTGTATATCATATATAGATATATATATATATATATATATATATATATA
>NC_068993.1:45597986-45599013 GCF_001194135.2 Octopus bimaculoides | reverse complement strand
TATATATATATATATATATATGGAAGGTGATAGTCAGTGTGCCCATAGATACAAAATATTTATAGATATGGACAAATTCTTTCTTAGACGAGCTTTTAACTTTCCACCTACTAAAGGAAGTTGGAGGAAGAAATCTTACATGTAAATCAACATTAGTTGATATTGAGTAGCTTAGTAGATGAATAGATCAGGCCATGGCACAATAATATCAACAAATACAATATATGCAGCATACATAACAAATACATAAGCCGTACGTATACAATGTTACAAGAAACATTTATTCACTGGTTATCAAATGAGCGAATAAGTCATGAAATACGTTTTAAAACTGACCATAAAGTATAATTTTGACTACTAATTCATAGAACATATTATAACAAAATGAGAATGAAAAACTAAACCTCGTAATGAAACTGCAAACTAGTAAATCACAAAAAAATCATCAGATAGAGAATGCATAACGGGAAATATAATGTAAATGTAAAAGTAGTATACTTCATGATTCAACTGTTACACGACACTTTCCTTCCGTTTACGATGAGGAAATGGTGTGACCCAGCGTATTAGAATTAGCAGAAATATAATTAGACGGAAAATAAAAGAGAGCTGTACAATTCCTTATAGAATTTAACAACAGTCATGGAAGTTTTATAAATAGCTTAATACAGATCAAGTAACAACCTAGAGATTCGTCTCACTTAAAATATATCATGAACTCTGACATTGCATGAGTTTGAATCTGGTTTTGGGGATTTTCAATAAATGTTATACCCATGAAGGTAGGAAACGTTTTGGCACAGCCGTTTGGCGCCGTCTATTTTGGCATCGCTGGTTAAACGTTGAATATTTTCATATCTTGCGTTTTAGCATTTCTCTTGTTTTGATATTTTCCTCCTTCTCTTTCTCTGTTTCTGCTCGTCAGTCCGCCTCTCTCCTCTCTCTCGCCCATTGTCTATCTGTCTGTCTATCTCTCACTCACTCTCTCTCTCTCTCTCTCTCTCTCTCTCTCTCTCTCTCTCTCTCT
>NC_068993.1:45594760-45597775 GCF_001194135.2 Octopus bimaculoides | reverse complement strand
TCGATTTATCTCCCCTTCTCTCTTTCTCTCTATCCATCAATCTAAATATCTGTATGTGTATATTTGATTACGCATAGTTTATGTATGTGCTTTTGTGTGTGTGTGTTTGTGTGTGTGTGTGTGTGTATGTTACTTTCAAGCGCCAGAACGTACAGTCACAAATAGGTTGAATATCCATTCAGCCATGCCCAACCGTCTGCGTCCAAACAGCTACGCACAGTCGTCCCATTGTTTTCATGACTATGGCTTAAAGCAAAACGCATGAATAGCACGTCATTTTTGTTTCCGACACTTCCTTCAAATAAGGAGATAGTAAAAATGTTAATAGGCCAACCGGAAGGATATTATTGATCTAAACATTCTTGTCTCATTATGATTTTTAATTATTTTGCTTTATCTAAAAAACGATTTGCTTTTATGCAAAGATCTATTATGAAATACGAATTTTTAACAATAAAAACGATTTAAAAACTTCAAAATAGTTCTGTTTTCATATTCCTTCTAATTTTCACACAAGACCAGTAATTTTGAGGCTAGAAAGCAAGTCGGTAGCTGCCTATTATATTAGCGTTGATGAAAGGCTACAGATAAATCAGTTGGTCAGTGGAGAATTAATCGGTGTTGATGTTATTAGATCTTTATTAAGAAATATTAAACTGGGTATTTTAGAAATGTTAGAAATATATATTAGTTTTTAAGGGGGTCCTATGCTTAGTGATTTGTACTTATAATGTATTGCCGACAAATACATACGCGTAACTGACTGACGTTAGCTAAGCATCCAGATGCATGCATAAGGATGTTGGAGCTTTCCAGAAGCATATCTATACAGAGATATAAAGAATTAATAAACAGAGCAACACATATGCATATCCATTTTATAGATGCACGTGTCTTTAGGTTTATACATACGTCTATACTGGCATAGATACACACTCAGATGCACCAAAATGCGCGCGTATACGTTCAAAGCTAGAGCAGTATACACATACTGCCTAAATATGTACGCGTGTGTGCATTTATATCATTGTTGTTTTTATATTTCTGCAAGATGGAGAGTACCTTGGAAGAAAAACTATTTTTATAGACTGAAAATGTGTAGCATTTTATATGAAATTGTTTATTCAAATGCTTCCCTCTCGTTTCTTTCCTGTATGTAGTATATTATTTCTCTTGTTTTTCACTGATGAATGCTAGATGTACGAAGCATTAATCAATGAGTGGACCAAATTTTATGCGTGTTTACCACACAGAAATATAGCCCCTCTCTACCACGAGATAAACCACTGTTAGACACAAGCGGATCCTTCAGTGCAGATCCTCAAAATATGTATGAAATACTCAATAAACAAATTAATACAATATTCTGATGCTAAATAATTTATACTGATACAAATTTATAGTACAGTCAAGGTAAACATTAAGGAAACGATATGCAAAGGAAACGATGTGCAAACCTCTGTAATTGGAATGTTCTGAAACGACTGGCACCAAACTTAAACATTCAAACTACAAAAATCGTCATTAAGTGTGGCATTCCATAGTTCTTGAAGTTTCGCCTTTTCACTTTCCTATAAGAAAAACGTACTAAAACTTTCGTATCAGAAAAGGGTACTACAAAAAGATATTAGAACAGGTTCTTTCTAGGAGCCGTAGCATAGCTGTTCAATCTGTCGAAATAGAAGGTATACATTTGGAGTTAATACCAACATCTTCATAAAGCATCAGAGTATGCTGCTGTGTCTCTTGCTACCGCTATATTATTGGCTCATCAAAAATTTTCTAATGAACCAGCAACATAGCGGTGGCGTAAGATACAGGTGAAAATGGCGGCGTAGAACAGAAAATACTTAGCGCAATGATGAAATTGAGAAAATGGAGTGCACCGCGGGTAGTGGCAAGATCAAAGGCACAATGTCTGTTTAAGAGTGAACAAATATTAAATCCATAATTGTTAGTGTGACAAAATATATTCCCGACGAGTCATAGGCGAAAGAAAATATATTTCGTCCGGCTAACGTTTATGGTCTACATAATTAGTGTACGTGTAAAAACATATTGTACATATATATATACATGTGTGTGGGTGTGCCTGTGTGTGTGAGTGCGTGCGTATATGTATGTATGTATTTATTTAAGTACGTATGTATACAGAGAGAGCGAGAAATAAAGTGGAGATGGGTAGATGCGTGCGTGGGTGCGAGAGAAAGACAGCGAAAGAAAGACAGAAACACGCATAGACGCAGACAATGTTAACCTATAAAATCAACACTAGTTCAATAGAATGTATTTTATATTTCTGGCGTAATGAGGTATTTTATATGGATGATTGCTGGAATACGCAATATAGATGGGAACGGTAGTACAACAACAAAAACAACAACCACTATTACTAACAGTACTAATACCATTTCTTCTATTACTGGAACAATTGCGACTAAAGCAACAACAATGATTATTATAATCATAAATCAGGGAATATAAGAGATAATAAAAAAAAATGTCGCAAAGAATAGAATAGACAAAATGTCAATGCTAGAGTATAATATCTTTCAATAAAATTGTTCAATGTAGTTTAGTACGGATTGCATTGTTTAGTTGAGTGCTACAATATAGCATTGAATATATTTGGGATAGTATGTTATAGTACATTTTATTTCTGCCCTTTTACTTGTTTCATTCATAGGACTCCGACCATGCTGGGGCATCGCATTGATCAGTTTTACTACAACAAATCAACGACAGTATTAATTTTTTTTCTATCAGGAGTGGCTGTGTGGTAAGTAGCTTGCTTACCAATCACATGGCTCCGGGTTCCGTCCTACTGCGTGGAACCTTGGGGCAAGTGTCTTCAACTTTGGCCTCGGGTCGACCAAAGCCTTGTGAGTGGATTTGTTAGACGGAAACTGAAAGAAGCCCTTTGTTTAAAAGAGTTACAACACTGTCTGTTTTTCATGTTTTATTTATATTCCTGCAGAACCAATGTGGGGTATAGAATATGGAATATACAATATA
>NC_068993.1:45591865-45594421 GCF_001194135.2 Octopus bimaculoides | reverse complement strand
ATATATATATATATATATATATATACATATGTGTGTGTGTGTGTATTTGTGTGTCAGTGTTTGTCCAACCAACATCGCTTGACATGCGATGCTGGTGTGTTTACGTCCCTGTAACATAGCAGTTCGTCAAAAATAAACCGATAAAATAAGTAATAGGCTTACAAAGAATAAGTCCTGGGGTCGATTTGCTCGACTAAAAAAATGTGGTGCTCCAGCATGGCTGCTGTCAAATGACTGAAACAAGTAAAATAAAAGAAAAGTATAAAGAATTGACAAAGAGCTAGGTTACATTACGTAAACAATACGGCTCCACTCAGGCAGTGAAGCGGGGGACAGACACGGCGATACACACGCACATACGCATGCACACATACACACACACAGACACACACACACACACACACACATCGGTACAAGCGTATGTACGTCTATGTATATACGTGTGTCTATGTGCATGTTTGTGTCTCTGTTCTTATGTTCAGTTATAATTTAATGCAGTTTTGCAGTAATCTGAAGCGTTACTGCATAATTTTGTAAAATACAAATTGATCATTTTCTAACAAGAATGAGTAACCTCGACGTTACCTCGAAGTTTCGACCGTCCCCAGATGGCTTAGCTATGCGGAAATCGGAAGACACTGTGAACCGTCATCCCACACAACGAAGGGGCCTTCTCGCTCTAAAACACTTTCTCGATCGGCGCCCTTATCCTTTTTTATAAAATCAACCCCGCCACGTTCTTTCCTCTTTCTGTTTTTTTTTTGTTTTGTTTTTTTTTTGTCTCTCTCAATTATTTTTCTTCTCATCTTTTCCTGTCAAAGAGCGTAGGTTCGAAACGCCAAAAACTTCTCCATTTTTCCTAAGCGTCAAATTGACACACCTGCTTGTTGTTCCTTCACCTGTCTCTGCTTTTCTTTGTACATTTGAACCATACAGATAAATAGATGGATAGAGATAGATAGATAGATAGATAGATAGATAGATAGATAGATAGATAGATAGATAGATAGATAGATAGATAGATAGATAGATAGACCACACACCACACATTTCGGTAAACTGCAAACATAGCTCTCCTAATCCCAGAGAAGTTCCGATATATTCTGCGCATTATGAATACGAAAATCGACGGTCGTAGGAAGGAATTGGCCGACGATTTGCCAACGAAGTTTGTAAGAAAGCCAACACACTGATTTTAATAAAAGAGTTATTGAAATGATAGTAGGTAGGGTTGATAGGAGTTGTAACAGTTATATCAAACCTTCATTAGTACAAAATTCCAGACTGGTTTCTTAACAGACAGATGGACATGAAAGATTGAAATTTGAGCCAAATTATGGCAAATAGTTTTGACGACATGTTGCTTTAGGATTTGGATCGATGAAAATAAAACAAAAAAAAATGATGAAAGCAATTCAAAGTCTGCGTTATTTCAGAGGTTTACATGCCCGAGGTCAGAACACTAAGAGGACTGGTCACCATATTTGGACTGTTCATGAGGCCAAGAAGACGATTTGTAAACACCTAATTATTTATAAACATCTAATTATTAACTACTAAACATCTAATTATAACATATATACACATAGCTAGACCCTCGGTTCGATAATAATACGGTTGAGGAGTCCAAAAAAATAAATGAATTTAAAAATAGATAAATAAATAAAAATCTATTTTCGGATGTTGGGCAGCCTCTCGTGCGGTAACTATGGCAACGGAGGCCTCCCACAGACCCAGACACCCACTCTCTGCCACTGTCTCTCACTTAGTCGCTTTCAAGCATCGGCTGCATGAATAACAATAGTATTGAAAAATAGAAATCCTACATGCAACCAGATCGACTTACGACCTGTCAGTTGGGACGGAACTCGGTCGTAAACCGAGGAGGTGTAATTATTAGAGTACAAATAGTGTGACCGACTATTTGAGTACACTATCGCTTTTAAATTTTGGCTCAAAGCTATCAATTTCAGGGGAAGATTTCGTCGATTACATCGACCCAAGTACTCAACTGGTATTTATTTCATCGACTCCGTAAGGATGAAAGGCAAAATCATTCTCTGCGGAATTTGAAATCAGGACATAAAGACGGACGAAATACCGCTAAGGATTTTGCCAAGTGCGGTAACGACACTTGCTGCCTTGTATTTTAATAAAATAGTTAACTATACAATATTATTGTAGTATATATACATTACATTTTAGTATATATTACATTGCAGCATTGTATAGTTTTTTATTTTATTTTATAGTATAGCTGTAGATTAGCTGTGATAGAAAATTGTGCAGGACATTACAGGATAGAAGTACGTTTACAGCTGTAAAAGAGAAAAAATGATGATAGTAGTGATGTAAATGGTCATGATGGTGGTGGTTTTTATGAGGATGATAGTTGTCATAATGGTGGTACCAATGATGACATCGGTGATGGTGTTAATAAGAAATGTGATGAAAGTAATAGTGGTGACATGGGGCCGGGGACATGCAACGGTGATGTAATGATGCAGCTGACTGTCATGGTAGTTATGAAGGTGGTGGTGGTGGTGGTGGTGGTGG
>NC_068993.1:45589946-45590625 GCF_001194135.2 Octopus bimaculoides | reverse complement strand
ACACATACGCACAGACACACACTTAATATTTGGCTCCCGAAAGGATGATAGATACAGTTGATGTTGATGTCTTTACGGCGGAATTTGAATTCAGCACGTAATGCCGGAAGAACATTTTGCCCGGTGTGCTAACTGCTCTACCTGCTCACCGGATTGAAATGTGTGTGTGTGTGTGTGTGTGTGTGTGTGTGTGTGTGTACGTGCGTTATTCATAGGCCTGAAATAAAGTATTAAGCATTATACATATTCAATGTTGAGAATGTGTTTCTCATTACTAGGAGTTTCATATGCGTCCATATGCGTGTGGTCTAAATGTGTGTGTTTATAAGTGTGTCTATTTGTATGAATGTGTATATAAAATTTGCATGTTATATTATACGCAATAACATATTCATGTATATTCCACATGCAAAATTCTACATTGTAACTAAGGAACTTTTCTGCTGAAAAAAAACAAGAAGAAAACATATTGCAATTTACTTCTAAAAATAATATTTCGCTTCATGTTTATTTATTACATATTTTATAAGTCGATATTTTAGCTCTGTTTCAAACAGCGGGAATAAGACAAGAAAATGAAATAAAAAAACTATGAAATTAAAATTCTTGCCTAAATCCACAAAGAAAAAAAAATACTCGAAACAAGAAGTTTCTCTGTACCCTTCCCCCCCCCCCCCCC
>NC_068993.1:45583371-45588522 GCF_001194135.2 Octopus bimaculoides | reverse complement strand
TGGTGGTGGTGGTGGTGGTGGTGGTGGTGGTGGTGATGCTGCTGCTGCTGCTGCTGATGATGATGATGATGATGATGATGGTGAGGAGGAGGAGGATTGCAGTAGTGGTGGGTAGCTTACCTTTCTTAATAGATTGTTATCGGTTAAATTGGCAGCTGATCGAGGCTCCCTGTTATAACTCTATGAAAATCCGATTGTGTATACACATTTGTTTCCGAGTGTTTTAACATGTGTGCACCTGTGCTTTTGCTTCTGTGTGCGTGTATCTGTCTGTGTCTGTCTTTGTGTCTGTGTATGGATGTATGTGTGCTTGTGTGTGTTTGCTTGTACATACGTGTCTCATATAGAGTATGAGACATTGTAGAACCGTCATTTTGACGCCGCTATTTGGCAGTACTGATTCGACGCTGCCTTATTTGACACGCCATGTTACAACGCTTCTCTCCCTTTAATGTTTCTTTCGTTCTCTCTCTCCTCCTCATTCTCGCCGTCAAGTTCTCTTTCTCTCGTTCCCTCTCGTTTCTCTTCATATGTATGAGGAAAGGGGAATGTCAGTTGTGCTGAAAGCATTATCATTGCAGTCACAGTTAAACACGGAAATGAGCCATTTTGGTTCAGTTATTTTGGTGCTGCCGATTTGGCGTCGCTGATTCGACACTGACTTATATGACATTAGACTGTCAATATTTCTCGCGTTTAAGGTTTCTGTCTTTCTCGTCATCTCTCTCTCTCTCTCTCTCTCTCTCTCTCTCTCTCTCTCTCTCTCTCTCTCTCTCTCTCTCTCTCTCTCTCTCATTCTCTTTCTCTCTCTCTCTCTCTCTCATTCTCTTTCTCTTGCTCTCGTTCTCTCTCCTCTCTCACACCCTCTCTCTGTCTGCATGCATATATTTCTGCGCATGTACGTGTGTGTATCTATGTGTGCGTGCAAGTGCGTATGCGTTTCTTCCTGCGGCAAAGCGTATTTTAGCTAAAACAGTTCGAAAGGGCCAGTCAGCCGTACCAAATCGCCAGCTTGTAACCAACTGCGCCATTCGTTTCATTCTAGTATCTGTAAATGTAAGTATACCTTAATGTGTGTATACATATATCTTTGTATATATGCATGTCCCATTAAAAAAAAAATCATGTGGTTATTGGAATTAAAAGGCTTCTCAATAGTTTCTTTGGTAAGGAAATGCAAGCAGGTTTCCACTCTTTGGTAGCAATACTACGACAATTCCGCCTTAGATTCAGGCTGCTCTATTGCTAATAAAACACTTGATTTCATTACATTCAATATTATTGTTTTTGCTATCTGGTTTATCAAGCTCATTTTCCACGTAAATTCTCAACGATTTTTGTGTATTCTGACCTTGTAATAATATCCTCTATCTTTTATTTGCCATGGGACAAACACAAAACGATTACCATTATCATCATCGTCGTCGTCGTCATCGTTGTCGCCGTTGTTGTTGATGTTATTGTCATTATTTTGTTTCTCGAAGTTGTTTTTGTTGATGTCTTTATTGTTGCCGTTTACGAAAAGAGACTTTTAACAAAGCTGCCAAAATTTCGGAATTTACCACGTTTTCTTAATGGACATTTTTTTCTTTTCATTTTCCAGAAAATAGCTTCGAAATATTTCAATGCCTAACCAATTATACTCGCCTGGTATTAAATAGAAAAGATTCCTTCTTATACATTTTTATCGCAAGCACATATTTTTTTTTACAAACATTTATTTTTATTTGGTTTTTTGTGGTTCGATACTGACATCTCGGCTGTAGTGGGAGCAATGTTACGCATAAAGGTGGTGGCAACGAATACGCTTGCTACATAAGTGCACTCACTATTTGACATTCGAAAACAAAATTAAATGGTATCAACAGAAGCATCACCAATAACAGCAAATTATCCAGTGCTAGCTTTGCAAGTTAAAAGGAAATATGAAACACACGCAAGGAATAAAGCCTCGAAGAGATATGTTACAAAAGACAGTGTCTCCTTGCTTGAGGTACTTATTCAGGAATGCAAAGAGGTGGTTAACATAACTATGTTCTTTCTTTTTCTTTTTAGAAAATGGAGAAATTTCCATATGCCAAGAGAAATAGAGCCAGAAGCAGTGCTCGTTAGAGTGACATGATGTGTGACAATTTCATTGTCATGTGTCTTACTGTCCAGCTTTGTGTCAGTATTACGAAATAATGCATTAATACAGTTTAGAATCTCCGACCATAAAGCAATTAGATTAGAGCGTAACACCTACATAGATGGCTTCATCTGTAGGATCAGAACAACCAGCTGCTTGATCTACCTTCAGTTTCTGCAAACGTGAGGACAATCTAAGTTTAGTTTATTGTCTCCTTCACTGTGCAGTACTGGCAGTAGTTGACACGCAACCAGCATATGATCAGATGGCACTTGTATGAATATTTATGTTCTAATGAGCCTCACACCCAAGAACCACAAAGCCGTTCGCTGTTGCAGCTCGTTGAGGAAGCAGAGAGTTCAATCGGGTTAACTGTAAAAGATGTAGTTGTTTGATATATAGTAAACACCACAAGAAAAGGTCTTCATTCTCAGAGCACAAAACAAAAAGAAAAAGAAAACAGAAATAACAATAACAGCATTTGAAGATTTTGAAATAAAGATCATGGATCACATTGCCACTGTCTCCAAAGAGTGCATGAAACACACCACGTTTCGGTGGACAACTCAAGACGACTTAAAGAAATTCTAATTCTAACAAGAAAGAATTACATACAATGCAAGCAGAGATACGAAGCGATTACAGGAGGTCCCTAAATAATTGACGGTTGATCAATAACACACCAATGAAGTGCTGAAGAAACAGGTGCCAGATAACGGTACAGCTTTCACGACTTGGCTGAGGTCTGAAAGCACGGAGGGAAAGTTTCTGGGCAGCCACATGACTTACAGAAACGGAAAGTGAAGATTTCTCTGATGCCAAAGAAGTAGCCACCTGTGTAAGAGTACCGCTCTTATTTCTATTTGCTCTGGGGAGAAAACTGTCGCAAAGCTTATTTACTTTGCACTCACCCATACACACAAATATACACATATATCGTTCTTTTTTTTTTTATCATTTTACTTATTTCAGTAATTTGACTGCGCCTTGGAATTTGATTCGAATGTAGCGACCACAGTACTTATTTTATAAAGCCTGGTACTTACTCTATCGTCCACTTTTGACGAACCGCTAAGTTACGGGGACGTAAACACACCAACACCAATTGTCAATACAAACAAATATACACATATATCGTTCGTTTTTTTTTATCATTTTACTTATTTCAGTAATTTGACTGCGCCTTGGAATTTGATTCGAATGTACCGACCACAGTACTTATTTTATAAAGCCTGGTACTTACTCTATCGTTCACTTTTGAATAACCGCTAGGTTACGGGGACGTAAACACACCAACACCAATTGTCAATACACACAAATATACACATATATCGTTTTTTTTTTTTCATCTTTTTACATGTTTCAGTATTTTGACTGCGGCCAAGCTGAGGCACTCTCTTGGAAAATGAGTCGAATGCACCGACCCCAGTACCGATTTGTTAAAGCCTGGTACGTACTCTTTCGCTCGCTTTTGACGAACCGCTAAGTTACGGGCACGTAAACACACCAACATCAATTGTCAAACGGTGGTGAGGGGACAAGCACAGACACAAAGACACACACACATAGACACATATATACATATATGTGATAGGCTTCTATCATTTTCCATCAACCAAATCCACTCACAAGGCTGTGATTGACCCGAGGCTATAGTAGAAGACACTTGCCCAAGGTACCACGCATATATATATGTATATATGTATATGTATCTATACATATGCATATATATATATATATGTGTGTGTGTATGTGATTTTGTGTGTCTGCATGTATGTATATTCATTTACGTATGTGTCTGCATGTGTAAAGTTCCCACGCGTTCTCTAGTGCCGCTTTTGTTTATAAAAATAATCTATTAAGTGCAAGGATCCATATGGCTAATAAACGCAGTATTAGTATTGCGTTTGTCTTCTTCTTCTCCTCCTCTTAATTATTCCTATTATTATTATCATTATTATTTTTATTTTTATTATTATTACTATTATTACTATCATTACCATGATTATCATTATTATTAATCTAATATTATTATTATTATTATTATTATTATTATTATTATTATTATTATTATTATTATTATTATTATTATTAATCATATTGTGCTCGGTGCTGATACATATAATGAAGTTGAGAACTAGTTATAAACCGGAGCACGTGAAAAATGTAAACAAGACTGAGAAATTGCAATTGAAGCAATCGTCATCATCATCATCACCATTATCAGCACTTCCGCCACCACCATCAATATTTATTTTCTTTATTGCTTTTTTATTCGTCAGTTTCGTTATTCTTTTTCTTTTTTTTTTCTTTTTTTTTTTCTTTAAACGTGATTTCTTTTATTTAATGCGTATGAATCGGGGTTTATTGAGTGGGACAACTAGAAGAAATTTCGGGAGAAGTTCTCTCAGAATTCAATTACATTTTTCATCCCTTCGGGGATCAATATGTTAAGGTTGCAGTGAAGGTGATCTTAACTGATTGTACAACCCTCCATTTAAACTGTCCACATGAAGCGCAAGTAAGTCTCTGTGTTTAAGAGGCTCGCTTTGCAACCATATCGTTTCGGGTTCAATTCCACTGCGTGGTACCATATGCCAGCGTCTTCTATTATAGCCTCGGGCTAAGTAACTTCTTGATACAGAGAAGTTACATGGAAACCCGTTATAAATATACACATACACACACCTACACAACACACACACACACATAATGATATACAAACAACAGAAGATTGGAAATTTTTGGTATCATTCATTTACATATTGCATTGTAATATTGGAATAAACAAATGTGCAAGGATTTACTTTGATGATCTAAATATATATATATATGGATATAGATATGCAGGGCAGGGAATCGTCAATTAGTAATAAAATTAATAATTAACAATTTTGCCGGGTAGCTCAGTATGAAAAAGCCTTTTCGGTAAAAAACATTTATAATCATAAATATATATAAATAATCATAAATATATGGATATGTTGGATATGTATATATGGATATGTATATATATGGATATG
>NC_068993.1:45581712-45582755 GCF_001194135.2 Octopus bimaculoides | reverse complement strand
GATAGATAGATAGATAGATAGATAGATAGATAGATAGATAGATAGATGCATGTATATATTCTTTTACTTGTTTCAGTCGTTTGACTGCGGCCATGCTGGAGTACCGCCTTTAGTCGAACATAACGACCCCAGGTCGTATTCTTTGTAAGCTTAATACTTGTTCTTGACGAACCACTAAGTCACGATAACGTCAACCCTCCAGAATCGGTTGTCAAGCGATGGAGTGGAGAGAAACACAGACACACACACACACACACACACATACACACAAATATATACACATATACACATAGTACGACAGGCTTCTTTTAGTTTCCGTCTACCAAATCCACTCATGAGCCTTTGGTCAGCCGGACGGTATAGCAGAAGACACTCGCCCAAGATGCCACGCAGCAGGACTGAACCCAGAACCAGGTGGTTGTAAGCATGCTTCTTAGCACACATATATAAAGTGTGCCTGTGTGTTTGTTTGTGTGTGTGTGTGTCTGTGTGTGTGGAGACACATGGCTAAGTGGTTGGGGTGTAGCAGTTTCATGATATTAAAATTGTGTTTTCTATTCTTGGTGCGAGTGATGTGTTATGCTTTTGAGTAAACCACTTAATTTTGCGTTGCTCCAGTCCACTCAGCTGGCAGTAACGTATCGTCTGATGATGGTCCGGCGTTCTTTCGAGATAGGAGTAAATGTGCCACAGAATCGGAAAACCGGTCTTCTGAGCCTAAGGTCTGGAAAGGAGCTTTCATCTACGTATATATTTCCATATGTGTGTGTGTGTACTTAAATGCATGTATATATATATATATATATTTGTGTGTGTGTGTGTGTGTGTGTGTGCGTGCGTGTGTCTGAGTGTACATATATGTATATATGAAGGTAAATGTGTGTATCATTTTGTATGTATATATATATATATATATATATTTACGACGGGCTTCCACACAGTTTCCAACTACCAAATATTCGCCCACGTATTGGGCCGCCCGGGGCCATAATAGCAGACACTCGTCCAAGATGTGCAGCACGGCTAAACCCGAAAATACGTTT
>NC_068993.1:45580556-45581497 GCF_001194135.2 Octopus bimaculoides | reverse complement strand
TAATTCATTGAGAAGTTGACCCCAATAGGTTTGAACTTATATCATAAAGGGTAAAAAAGTAAAGACCCTCTTTGGTCATGAATGACCATGGGATTGCACCTAGAAAGTTACCCTCCGAGGCACACGTCCGGGCAAGGTTGTTTATAGAAGACCAGCAGTCGCCCATGCATACCAGCCTCCCCTCTCCAAGCGAACGGTGTTATGCAAGGGAAAGGCCGGTAGGGCTTGACATCAGTGACGTCGCAGCTCATTTCTACAGCTGAGTGAACTGGAGCAACGTGAAATAAAGTGTCTTGCTCAAGAACACAACACGCAGCCTAGTGCAGGAATCGAACTCGTTACCTCACGATTGGGATCCCGACGCTCGAACCACTGAACCCTGTGCCTTCATAAAGAACCGTTAATAAATAACACATGGCATTTTGTTCGACGCGCTAACGATTTCACCTATCAAATTCAGGGCGACTGGTTACCATAATGATAATAGTAATAAAGAGAATTTCCCCTCCCAGGATTATCGACTGGAATATCATATGGTGAATAGTGTACGCTTCTATAGTGGAAATGATGCAGAACCAAACCATGGCAGATACATCAACTGTGGTAAAACGGAGGTGGTATAGTAGCAACCTTATTATTTGTTTCGTACATTAAATTAATGTCACGGTAGAGCACCAGAATGAAATATTTAGTCGGATAAACTGACACCAGTACGTTTATGAAAAGAAATCCCAATCGCTCAGTTACCAACACGCAAAATAAAAAAATCACGCCTTGTTAAGCAGTGGGGATGATATACACAAGTAGTGATATAAAGAAGCACACATGCACGTATAGATAGATAGATAGATAGATAGATAGATAGATAGATAGATAGATAGATAGATAGAATTATATACATATATACATACATATATATATATATATATATATATATATAT
>NC_068993.1:45571463-45580008 GCF_001194135.2 Octopus bimaculoides | reverse complement strand
ATATATATATATATATATATATATATATATATGCATATGCATATGTTTGTGCGTGTGTGTGTGCGCGCGTGCGTGTTTTGTATGACGAGCTTCCAAACAGTTTCTGTATACCAAATTCATCCACATTGGTCGGCCCAGCGCTATAATAAAATGCACTTGAGCAGGGTTCCACGCAGTAGGATAGAACCCGATGCCACGTGGTTTCAAAGAAAACTTCGTAACTACACATCCATTATTGTACTATATCAGGCCTGCTACACTATGATGCTATATAGTTACTATGATATAAAAAAATGGTACAGCAGCATGTTATGTATTGACGACGAAATAAAGGGGAGGCACAGCACCAAGTTACATGTATTAACTGATACAGTACTAGTATACGTATTAAATACGGTACAATAGAAAATGTTACAGAACTACGTTGTATATCTAATCAAGTATTACAACATGAAGTAAGGCAAATAGTGATTAATGTTTATTTCTAATATACTTAAGTTAGTGTATATAATGTTCAGAGGATGGAAAACAAACAATAGATAATTATATAATGAAGCAATAACACAGTATTAATAAGTAACAAGGGAATCAAGTGCAAGCTTATTCCCGTCTTATTACGACGTCATCAGTATCACGCAGATATCGGCATATTTCTTGAAGTAGTTACGAGAGAATATCTAACTGCGGTGTAATGTTTATACCAGTTTATTAAGAATATCTAACTGCGGTGTAATGTTTATACCAGTTTATTAAGAATATCTAACTGCGGTGTAATGTTTATACCAGTTTATTAAGAATATTCTATGAAATGAATTACGCAATTGAGGAGAAAAATTACTCAGAGACGTCATCCTTATGAAAAATACCAGATTTGCTTTAACACATCAGATATGATGAGGAGTAAGAAGATATGAATCTGAGGATAGTCGAAATGAATATACGTTGAGCAAGAAATGAAAAGAAAATATTAATGTTTGAATAATACTGTTGTGAATATTTCACGTAGGGGATGCAACTCCAGTTAGTTTCCAGTCTTATGATGACCACATTCAGAGAGTACTAAAACTTTGCTGAAGTAATAGTAAAATCACGAAATAATTATAATTATTGTAATTAGTTTCGATTCTCTACATACAGTCACATTTTCACAAACTTCCAGTGGTGCCGGTATATACACATAGATAGATAGATAGATAGATAGATAGATAGATAGATAGATAGATAGATAGATAGATAGATAGATAGATAGATACACAACTATTCTCTCTTTATGTATATACACGCACACACACACACACATATATATATATACACACACACATATATATATATATATATACACACACACACATACACACAGACACACTCACACAAAATCTCACAAACTCACACGCACTCACACACACACATACACACACACATATGTATATATATATAGCGAGATAGAGAGATAAATACACTCACACATATGCATATGTATGCACCTATATGCATACAACTGCAAACATGCATACGCACGTAAACATACACATATACATATATGTACACATATATGTATATGTACATACATGTATATGTACATGTATGTACACATATATGTACACATACACATACACATATACATACCCATATATAAGCACACACTCCAATAACGGCCATACTTTTCAATCAACAGGATGGTGAATAGCCTACCCACCCACCCCCAACATCACATTCGCGTAATCTTGTATCAGCGCTATAATTCTTTAGCACCACTTCCTTCAGGTAGTAGTAGTAGTAGTAGTAGTAGTAGTAGTAGTAGTAGTAGTAGTAGTAGTAGTAGTAGTAGTAGTAGTGGTAGTAGTAGTAGTAGGAGGAGGAGGAGGTGTGAAAATCAGCAGCAGTAAAGTGGCGAAGTACTAAAATATGTTTACTTACCGAACTTTCGTTGAACACCAAATCGAGCTTATATCCAGGGATAATGTTTTTCTCGTTGATATGTTTAATTGCCAAACGAGCTGCGTGTAATTCCGACCTTCCGTAAGAATGTAATTCCGTAGATTCGAATAAGCCTCCAATATACAGTGTAGTTCGTAAATCCGTATTGCCTTTGTCTTCTTCGTTTTCTTCTTCATTTTCTAAAATTTCATTTTGTATTTTGGCCCGATATATATCATCGGCGCTGCATTCGCTCCCTCCTCTCAACAAATATTGCCGTGGAGTTTCATCGGACATTTCCTGGGACATTTCGTCGAGCATTTCGTTGGAACTTTCATAAGGTTTTGCTTGCGGCCCTTCATCGGAAAATTCATGAGGACTTCCGTCGGATCTTTTCTTGGAAATATTGAGGGACCTTTCGCTCTTTTCCTGCGATGCCGGATCTTTTGGGGAACCCCGAAGAACGACAGCCTTGTTTCCATCATTTTCACTGATTGCCTCTTCCGTAATTAAAGGAGTAGGCACGAATGGAACGGCATCACTCGTTCGCCTTCCATCGCCCTCAACACTTCGATTAGCCCTGTTGAGAATAATATCGTCACCATGTTTCATACCACCACTGCTGTCAACCCGACCACTATCCGAAGTTTGATTGCTAAACTTATTCTGATACACGTGGCCTTTGTTGTTTTCATTAGAACTTATTCTACTGCTGTTATTATAGTTGTTACTATTGATATGGCTTTTGTTGTTGTTGTTATCATTGTTATGGAAGTTTTTGTAAATTGTGTATGCGTGTTTATGCTTGCTGTTCTTATCAATATTGTTGTTATTGTTGTTGTTATTGTTACTATTATAGTTCACGGTGGCTATAATCTCGCCCATTTTTGGTACTGAAGCAACGTTCTCACTCATAAGTTTTCGATGAGACGGTAGTAGACGAACAAGGTTGTACTGAGCATCAGCTATTACGTGACGGCGATCGCGGTTCGAATTCAAACTAAGCAAATGCGGAGTAGTGGGTGTAATTCGTCCTCTAAATACTGCAGGTTTGCTCGAACTTAAGCTGAAGTTTGGGACCGAATTCGAGCTAGAGCCTAGATCCGATTTTAGTTTGGGTCTAAGGTTCGAGTTGATATAGGGTTTAGGTGTAAGATTCGGGCTGGTTGAAAATAAATTCCCTTTCAACATGGATGTAACATTGATCCACTGGGATTTAGTCTTGTATACCACCTGGGTAATGTCTTTTACTGCTGGGTGGAAAGATGCACCGTAGAATCCCAGACACGGTCGAATTAACAATAATATTAAAACACGAAATAAATTGAATGAAAACCACGGCGAGAGAAGCCGTGGTGTAATCCCGGTGTTGGAGTTCGAGTTATTCATCAGGATATCTTCAATGGTAACTTGTAACTGACCACAACAACAACAATAACACCAACAACGACGACGACGACGACGAAGATAACGAAAAAGAAGGAGCAAAGACTAGCACACATTTATAGAGCTATCAGTGGAGTCGGCAGTGGAGAGTCGGAAGAGGAGAGGATAAAAAGAAGAGCAGAACGAGGAGGAGGAGGAGGGGGAGGGGGGAAAGAAGAAGAAGAAGAAGAAGAAGAAGAAGAAGAAGAAGAAGAAGAAGAAATGGAGTAAGAGGTAGACGGAAGGAAGACACAAGAGGTGTAAGATTAATAAATGAGTAACGAGAATGAGAGAGAAAGAGATAGAAAAAACAAGATTAAGAAGCGACGGAGATTGTGGGACGGAGAGAATGAGTGAGCGATGGAGACAGAGAGAGAGACAGAGAGAGAGAGAGAGACAGAGAGAGAGAGAAAGAAAGTAAGAAAGAAAACGTGCTGAATAGACAGAGGCGGAGAGAGAGTGTTTATGTATGAGTTTGGTTGCCTTTGTTTTATAATTCCATAAAAGAAAACAAAAAGTGTGCACATATGTACGTGAGGATAAATAAATATATGTATATGTGTGTATATGTATATATATATATATATATATATATATATATATATATATATATATATTCTTATGATTCTGTGAAAGCGTCTGTCGCTTTTGTTTTCGGCATCAAGGAAGAAGAAAAAAAAAAGAACAGAAAAGAAAAGAAGAATACTACAAAAGCGATAACAACTACAGCAAAAACAAACGAATGTATTCCACCCTGACGCGAGATTCGGTGTATCTGCAAGTGGCCTGTGCCAAGCTGTTAAAGGCACTGCTGTAGAATATGGTAACAGATACGAAGTTGCGTGGCATTCGCTTCAACAGCACATTCCATTATAACAGATTCACTGCTAAGGCCATTTTGCACACACAGACACACGTAAATGCACACACGCACTCACGCATACACGCACTCACGCACACATATAACTAGAAATAATCAAACATGCGCACGCACACACGCAGACACTTGCACACACACATACAAACAATTGCATGCGTTATATGAATACATGATGCATATATGCTGCAGAAATTCATAGATGTAGAGTTGATCAAAAGCATGTTTCTTTTTTTTCTTTTTTTTTTTTTGTCGCTTCCTTATTTATATACATGTACGTTGATGGAGTATATATCGCACGTAGTCTATAAATTTCCATGCCTGGAAGAAATATCAAACAGACACACACAAGCACACACACAAGCCCACACACAGACACACACACACACACACACACACACACATACAAACAAACATCTGTATGTGTGTGAATCAACTCGCAGGCACATGTGTGTGCGTTTTATGCGTGTGTGTTCGTGTGCGTTTGCGTGTGTATATATGTATGTATATAAGGTTACGTTGTTATTCGATTTGATTTTGAATACTTTATATTACTGGTATATATTTTATCATCATCATCATCGTCACCATCATCATCTTCATCGTCATCATCATCATCATCATCATCATTATCATCAACATCATTAGCCCCCGTAGTCGTCACCAACCTAGTGCAAGGTTTCTTCTTCTTCTAATCCTTCTTCTTCTTCTTCTTCTTCTTCTTCTTCTTCTTCTTCTTCTTCTTCTTCTTCTCCACCTTTTCCTTCTTTACTTCTACTTCTTACAGACCACCTTTTTATTGCTGTCATTTTTTCTTCCTTTTTTTTTTACTGTTTCACACACACATATACACATATGTGTCTGTTGGGTATGTATACACATATCACGGTGGTGCACCAGCATGACCGCAGCCACTTGGCTGAAACACATAAATAAATAAATACACTCACGTATATCCTTTCATACACATATCTACAAGTATTTATGTATGCATTTATAGATTTGAGGATGCAAAAAGAAAATAGAAGTCAAAAACTCAATATATGTATAAGTGTTTTTCTTTATTATTAATAATCTAGAATTTTCACAGTGACTTGAGGTCCGAGAGTTTCGTGTTTTGCCAAGTCGGCCCTTGAATCACTTTGTAACTTATGCTGTTTAAAAATAAAATCGCGCGCGCGCCTGTGCATGTATGTGTGTGTGTATTTATATATATATATATACATATATGTATGTATATACGTATGTACGTATGTATATATATTTATGTATGTATGTAGTATGCATGTATGGATGGATGGATGGATGGATGGATGTATTATGCCTTTTATCATTTCAGGTCGATAAAAATAAAGCACAACTAAGTATAAGGATCGATAGAATTACTATGCCCCTCCCCTCAAAATTGCTATCTTTGAGCCAAAATTTGAAACAATTCTTGTTTATTTGTTTGTGTATGTATGTGTGTGTGTGTGTGTGTGTGTTCGCGTGAGACCAGTCAATGTTTGTTATTTTCAATCTTTGTATGAGCGTGTGTGTGTGTGTGTGTGTGTGTGTGTGTGTGCGTCTCTGTTTATGTATGCGAGTTTATATATGCGTATGTGTACGTATATGTGTATTTGTGATCTCTTCGGATCGTCTCCTGCAGCCTTCAGCTTCAACACGTCGCACACGAACAGCAATCTTTCCAAACAAATTCTAGCGCACAAATGCACGGACACACAAGTACATCACACACAGACCACACTCACATGCACACCTATATACTCACTCAGACACATACCAATGCATACACACACACACACATACACACACACACACATACACACACATACATACATACACAGAGGAATGTCAACAAAGAATCAGACTCTTACGCTTAAACGTGTGTGACGCATATATACACAGATGTATATAAATAGACGTGCTGCCACACACAGACACACCTGCTAACAAATCATAACCAAATACAGATGTATACATATGCAGACACCAGACCAAAACAGACATTCATGCACGCATGTAGGCATATATAGAAGCACGTACATACAGAGTCACAGGCACACACACACACGCAGACGCACACATACACACACACACACACACACACACACACACACTCACATACACCATACACCCGTATTCACAAATAATGAAATTCTATCATCATCATCATCATCATCATCATCATCATCATCATCATCATCATCACCACTGACATCGCCATTATAGTCATCATCATAATCGTCATCGTCATCGACATCATCGTCACCATCATCATCATCTTCATCATCGACGTCGTCGTCGTCGTAGTTACTATTATCAACGTAATTACGGTCACCAACACCACCAGCATCACGATCAGCAAAGCTATCATCACCATCATCATCGCCATCATCGTCATCATCATCATCATTATCCTCATTGCCGTATTCATCGTCGGTGCCACTATCACCATCATCACTATCATTATCATCGTCATCTTCATTACCGTCACCAAGTCTATCATCATCATCATCATCGTCATTCACAGCCCCCCCCACCTTCACGCTGCCTCCACCATCATCCCCATTCCCCCGCCGCCAACACCACCACAGTGTTACAATTGCTATCTAACTTCAAAATTATTTTTCTTACCATATTGTTACTTTCGCCAGGAAGTCTTATTGAAAATATATGACACAGCAATATTTTTTAATTTTCATTTTTTTTCATTTCGTTTCATAGTAGAATGGTTCTAGCATTTAGGAATGCATTTAGCGGTCTTTCTCCCGGCTCTTTGCGTTCTGAGTTCAAATCTCGCCGGAGCCAACACTGCCTTTTATCATTTCAGGTCGATAAAAATAAAGAACAACTAAGTACAAGGGTCGATGGAATTGCCATGCCCCTCCCCTCAAACTGCTATCTTTGAGCCAAAATTTGAAACAATTTTTTTTTTTTTTTCTTTCTTTCGTTAGTGCACTAGGCGTAGCACAAGAAATGATTAGTGGCATTTGTCTAAGTACTTTACGTTCCGAGTTCAAATCCTGGCGAGGACATTTCCTTATAACTTCTCCTGTCGATAAAATGATGAATCAATCAAATACAAATGCTGATGCACTCAACTGATGCTCTCCTCCTAAAATTGTGCCAAATTGTGCCTGGTTCCCAAATTTGTCTGAAACTTTAGTTCGTCGCACAAAATGTCTTAGCAGTATTTTGGCCATTTCTTCGTTATGGGTTCACCTTCCGCAAAGTTCGACTTTACGTTTCCTCTTTCTTGGTTGATAAAATAAACACTAATTGAGCACTGAGATTGATGTAATGGATGAGCACCCTCTCGAACACTAAAGGTCTTGTACCTATATTGGTTTCAGGTTTTGGCACTAAGGTAGCAATTATGAGGGAGGAGTAAGTCGATTACATCGAACCCAGTACCCAACTGGTGCTTATTTTATCGACTCCCAGAAGGATGAAAGGCCAAGTCGATCCCGGTGCAATTTGAACTCAGAAAGTAAAGACGGACGAAACACCGCTAAACATTTTACCCGGCGTGCTAGTGATTCTTTTCTACTCTAGGCACAAGCCCCGAAATTTTGGGGGAGGGGGCCAATCGATTGGTACTTAATTTGTCGACCCCCAAAGGATGAAAGACAAAGTTGACCTTGGCGCATTTTGAACTCAGAACGTAAAGACAGGCGAAATACCGCTAAGCATGTTACCCGGCGTGCTAGCGATTCTGCCAGCTCACCAACTTAATATTAGTATAAGTATTAGCATTAGAACGTATATTCAGACCGTTCGACTGACAGAGTCATTACCGCGTCCACCCAAATGTATTACGGTATATCCTCCTGCTGTCTATGTTGACGGTTCAAATCCCGCTGATGTTTCTCGCCCATCCAGCATTGACGAAATAAAGTGCGAAGTACTGGATCAATGACATCGATTAACCCACTACCCTCTTAATTATTGGCCTAACGCCAAAATTAGAAAATCATTATTGTCAATGTTGTTGCTGGTGTTGTATAGGAAGAAGAGGAAGAGTAGAGCAGGAGTTATGTACTGTTGTTCTAATATATAAATCTTTATGATTTATATCCTAGTGAAATGTTATTACGTTTCTTCTACTTGTGATTGCTTCTCTTCTTGTTGTTGTTGTTACTGTTGATGACGTTGCTTTTGTTGTAGTAGCGTTTTTTTTTTTCTTATTCTTGTCATTTTTGTTGCTGACGTTCATGATGTCATTGGTGTCGCTGTGGTCTCTATTGGTGCAGATGCGAGATGATTTTAAATGTTACATCTTATAGTAACAGAAACGCCATTTCCTTTCTCACTCACACACAC
>NC_068993.1:45563892-45570932 GCF_001194135.2 Octopus bimaculoides | reverse complement strand
ATATATATATATATATATATATATATATATATATATATACATACATACATACATACATACATACATACAAACATGCTTACATAATACATATATACATACACACACACATAAATACATATATATACATATCTGGATGTACATATACATACATGCATACATACATACATACATACATACATACATACATACACACACACATACATACACACACATCTATTTGTGAATGAGTAGGCGTGAGGAACGTCGGGTTGATATTAGAATAAAGTGATGTTGCTCACATTGTCATTTGTACTCATTTCATCAACACCATCATCATCATCACCAGCAGCAACAGCATCACCATCAACATTATCATATCATCACCATCTTTTTCCTCCTGCACCTTTGATTCCACCTTCTCCTTACTTTTCGATTCCCTTTGCCCCCAACTGTTCCTTTTAAGTTCAATCCAATAAGCCGATGTTATATATTATACACACACATGTTGATCATGTACTTTGTTTCCATTAGGCCTTCGTCACTTATTCAGCATGTTGTAATCGTAGTCCACAAGATACCACTTAATAATCATAATAATATTTTCTAATGTCGAAAATGACATCGCTGTTTTAATATAAGTCGAAGGATTACTATAATAATGCATTGAAGTGAGCTGATACTCTGTGAAATTCCATCAATTCAGCTGTTGAATTAAACGCATTATAGGGAATGTGATTATGATGTTATTAGTAATTGATATATTTGAAATTATACACACTTAGTTCCTAAAAAAAAACCTATTGGCTGATTACTTATTAGGACAGCCATAAGCATGTCCATGCAAAATAAAATTTAAACAAAACATTAGTAGAGAGTTTTCCTGTCCTGTGCATCACATTTGAAACACAGGAGCTATTTTCTTGTCGTCCCTGGAACATATATGATGCGCATTCCTTATGGCTTTCAACTACCGGAGTAACTTGGAACATATGAAAGGTAAGCTTTATATTACTCCAAATGTATGAAGCAAAGGCTAACTAAAATTATGGAAACAAGCATGGACGTTTAGGACAAACGTATGAAAATGCCTTGGACAAGCAAAGGTTTAAATAATACCAAGATGAGACGAAACTATCGATGGCTTACGTTGGCCGAAATTTTCTCAAAGGTGATGTTGATCTGTCTAACTTTATATGCAAAGTAGAGACAAAATTTTAAAATATTGAGCCTACATTTTCTAGGGAGTGAAGGTTTGATAAAAGTTCTGTGAAATAAAAAAAAAAAGCAAAAATAAAAAGAAATAGAACAGAGGGAGAGGTAGCCATGCAAAACATAATAGGTCAAGTAGAAATAGAACACAAGGATGAAAATGGTTAACCAAACATCAGTATAAATATTCGAGAATATGAGTGGGTAAGAAGATTGAGGAATGGATGAAAAAAAAAATAACAGATTAGGCGGTTATTAAGAAATGAAAAATTGTTGGTTTATGCCTGTTGAATAAGTTTACCAGAAGTATGAATAATGGTTACGAGTGTTTGTTGATCCTTGGGAATCATTTATCTTTGTTTATTGGGCCATTTCAATGACGACCTTTTTTCTGCCCATCAATTTCAGACATTGAAACGTGGTTATTAGAGTAACAAGATGGCGAACTATTTCAGCTTTTTTTGGCTTGGTTTCAGCAACTGACTTAAGATAATGTGTTTAACATGTTTATTTATTTTTCCTTTCTCCTTCACTTCCCACCATTCTATCTTACGGATATTTACCACACATTGATATTGGAAACATTTAGACAATTTCTCTCCGACAAAACATCTTGCTAAGAAACTCTGAGATTCTCGTCTCGCTTTAACGTTTCGATCTTATCTAACAGTTATTGGATCCGTTCATTCGTGTTGATACAATTGAAATAGCAGGGAACCTCTTCTGTGAAGACGTTAAACAAATAGAGTGTTAGAATAAATTTAAGAACATATAGCAGATATAGTAACACTATGATCTGTGAATACATTAATAGTTCTCCCAGAGTATCAATGTAAACCCTTTTAATGCATGTTTTTTCCAAGATGTCCCCAATTATGTTTGATATAAGAAACGCAACTTCTGATGCATTTTTCAAACCTCGAATAATGATGATGATGATGATGATGATGATGATGATGATGATGATGATGATGATGATGATGATGACGATGATGATGATAAGAAGAAGGAGATCATGATGAATGAAGAAGAAGAACAACAACAACGATTATCAGGATAGTGATAAATAATTATAATAGCAATGATGTTGTTGTTGATGATGATGATGATGACGATGTTGATGATGGTGGCGATTTCTTTTATTGGCCACAGTGGTCCAAACACATTAATATTAAAAGTATAGATAATAATAATAATAAACAATGATACAAATAATAATAATAATAATAATAATAATAATAATAATAATAATAATAATAATAATAATAATAATAATAATAATAGCAATGAGTCCACTTACTACTATAAATGCGACAAGCCGTATTGCAGATAAAATATAATTCTTTCTGTATTAGGATCATCTAATATTAATGAAGCAGATCAAAGACAACAGTTCTGTGATTTAATATATTAATTCTTGGAATAAAACGGAAGGAGATCCTTGCAATAGGACGAATTGATAATTAAAAGCATTTGACTTTATTCCTCGCTTGTGGATCGTAGAATACGTAAACATATTTGACATCAAATAGGATATAAATTTCTAAGAAGCTAAGCATTGCCCCTGGGTTGTAACTTACTCCAGGGGCAGCCCCGATAGGTTATTCTTATTTTCAAATGGCATATAATTCTACCTTATACGATATGCTTTTCATGTGTTTCTTACTCAAGATAGATATGACTTACTGGAAAATGTAACCGCTAATTTTAGCACGTTGAGTAACCATGTAAGGGTTCCTCGTTGGCTCCTCTTCATTCCCGGTTGTAATTATTGTTGCTTAAGCCAAAATCATTTCTGATGCTAAGGACCCATTATAAAGATAATAATTCTAATTATAATCAACGCTATTTTTAAGACCCACGTTATCCGATATTTTATTCCTTTCATAAGACTTCATATGATTTAAGCCCAGTTTGGCTACTACGTTTAGCATCTCAGTAAATCATATAAAATCTCAATGATAAAATGTGGCCAGGTATCTAAATTAAATATGAGATCAAAAGAGATATTTATTAGGGAAATTCATTAACTACACTTCTGTGTTTTATGACTTTGGCAACTGTACTCCTGTCTTAAATATTACTGAGTTCAAACAGAGGCATAAAACTACACAGGGTATAATCAATACACTGGACACAGGCTCTTCTTGGCATTTCTAATTTATCATACCCGAAAAGATGAAAGATAAAATTGATCTCAGTCGTATTTGAACCGCAGACGTAAAATGTCGTAAGAAAATACCGCATTTTGTCCGCCAGTCTACCTATTCTAGCAAACTACAGCTCTCATGCGCTTCCGATTCAACCATTTATGCTTGATGCTCTACCAATTCTTTCATACAGTCTTGATTTTCTTCTGCTTCTCCCCACCCATGGTTCTGGTATTTAACTATTCAACCAGCCACTACTCGTTACATATGTACTCAAGGCGTTTGATTCGACGCTTTAACTATTCTGCCAATCAACCACATTAATTAGTCATTCACAACCGATTTGTTGATATGATTAAATTTGTAATTTTAATTAATATCTTGGTTTATTGCATCAATTAAGTTAAACCGACTTTACTATTTAGTTTTCTTATCGGAAACAACCCACTGTTTTTTTTTCATAATCATTACCACATTAAATAACATTTTGTGGAAAATGAAACGTTCATATCTTCCAGGGCTTCTTTACATGGTTTCTATACCTACAAGACATAGCAGCCAAATTCCCCTCTCCTAACAGTCTACTATGTTGCTGAAAGATGAGTTCATATTAGATTATGTAGTCTGATTTAAGCCAAACGTGGTGGTCATCGCTAAAATGCTTATCACTACTTGTATGCTAAGGCGACCAGATGGCAGAATCATTAGAACGCCGGGCAGAATGCTTAGCGGTATTTCGCCCGTCACTACGTTCTGAGTTCAAATTCCGCTGAGGTCGACTTTGCCTTTGATCCTTTCTGGGTCGATAAATTAAGTACCTGTTAAGTACTGGGGTCGATGAAATCGACTCGACTATCACCCTCATCACAAATCCCAGGCCTTTGTCTATAGTAGAAATGGTTATTTATATGGTATCTAAGTCAGCGAGTTGGCAGAATCGTTAGCGTACTGGACGAAGTGCTTAGCGATATTTCCCCTGTCACTATGTTCTCAGTTCAAATTCATCCGACGTCAACTTTACCTTTTATCCTTTCGGGATCGATAAAAGAAGTATCAGTCGATCACTGGGGTCGAGGTAATCGACTCAACACTTCCCCCCAAATTGTTGTCCTTGTAGTAAAATTTAAAATCATTATTTGTATGGTACTCACCCCCATCAGAGCCTGCTTAGGTTTAAACAACAATAACCACACAAACATTGACAATCCATGAATGAATAAACCTTTCGAATATTTTAGCAGTTGAGATTTCCAGTGATTCGAACAACCGAACTATTATTTTCGATGCCTGCATTAGTGCGAGTGAGTATTCCAAGGACACGTGGTTTGATCTACAGGACTATCGCACTCGATGTATTGTATATTGTATAGTGGTGGAAGATTCCCTAGATAGAAATAACTGCACAATATGTAGGTAACTTTGCAAACGCTTGCTGTTTAATACAGACAACTACATTACTTGATATGTGTTAAAATGTAAGTGAATAAGTATCCCGTAGAAAATTCTTGCCTCTAGTGTAATCATCTGACAGACTCAGTGTGATATGCGGCTACGTGGATGTGTGGTGAGAAGCTTGCTTCCCAATCACATCGTTCGTAGTTCAGTTTCACTGCATGGCACCTTAGGCAAGTATCTTCTACTATAGTCTTGAGATAATCAAAGCCTTATGAGTGGATTTAGTAGACGGAAACTGAAAGAAAACCGTCGTATGTGTGTGTGTGTGTGTGTGTGTGTGTGTGTGTGTGTGTGTGTGTGTGTGTGTGTGTGTGTGTGTGTCTTTGTGACTGTGCTTCAAGATGGTGCTTCAGCATGGCCGCAGTCAAATGACTGAAACAAGTAAAAGAGTGACAATAAAAAAAAACATCTTTTGTCATGAGTGTTTAAGTAATCCACTGTTGACATAAACCGCAGCCAGATTAGCCATGAGACACTGGATAATGTACAGATATATGATTTACTGAACGGATTTCTGTACAATTTGCCTCGGCCGGAATTTCATTGACACTGCTTGTATGAACTCTACGATAGCCACCTCAGCAAGATCTGTCGCTTATTTGATCAAACTAGCAACGTGGTGTTTATGAAGCGGACAGCAAAGGCTACATAGTTTTACACTCATGGAATAAAACATATGTCAGGCCTATGTTTGATACATACTCCGCTGTTTACTGGCTACATGATAGGAAATAAAAGAGGGCTCATCCTCAATAGCTCTACAGTAATCTACGGATGCAACATTTAAACACCTTGCCAGTGTTTTATCGTGAAGTGCGGATTTCGGGTCTTACAATTTATGCTTTCATCCAAGAAACCCGATTTAGGTTAACAAGACTAAGCCTGAGACCATGAGGAAATCTCACTCCACGTTATTCTTGATGGCTCCTTTCTTCTGTTCATTCTTGTAACACCCAAGATTTCATAGGCCTTACACGGGGCACGACCTGCGAATTTCACCCACACCTGGTACTTAGAATATGGATTAAAACGTCAACTAAAAAAACCTTGTTTAACATTTTAGCATACAGCTTATTCTGTCAAATGCAATGCTAATTTATTCACATCATTTTGAAGTCATCATACGTTACCTTGCAGCTTTGAAATTTTAATGATGCGGTTGTTTCTTTTTAAATGACTGTGTAGGGCAGGTGTAAAAGGCCGTATATGGTCTGTTTGAGCATGAAACCGGTGGAATATTTAGGTTTCATATGACCGGCTCAAATACTAAAAGGCTAATATATCCTCACCAATATATGTCAATAAATTACTCAATGACAGTAGGTACCTCACGAGTGTCATCGAATTTCGATGAAATTAGTGCTTTTGTGTCCGTTTGTCTGTATAGTTGATTTCATTTTGGAATAACCTTCCAATAATCACTTATGCAGAGGTGAGCTATATATATAATTTCAAGATGCAAAGAGTTCGTTTAAAGCGCAAAATTTTTGAAGTTTTCTTTTCTTTTTAACTAATAATCATTGGTAAATTGCTGACTTCAATAGATTCCTTTACAGCAGAGCAGACAATAAAACAACCATTCAGGCAAGAAAATGAACAATTACAAAAAAATATATAAAGAGAGAAACTAACAAAAACTAACGGCACTTTTCTTACTTCATTTGTGGTTAATTTTTATTGCTTTTTTTCTCTTCTTCTAACGGCGGTTATAAGAATAGCTACGAGGAGGGCAGTGCTAGATATACACAAGAAGCATACATACATGCACGCATATATATGTGTGTTTGTGTATATGTGTGTGTATGTAGGAGGGGAAGTGTGTATATGCCTAAGTATATATATGTGGAGCATTCATGGATGTGTTAAAAATTTTGTTCCTAATCCACAAGGTACGTTATAATTAGCCCTTATGAAGTGTTTAGGTAAATGTTAGTTAGACAGAAATACATGTGTGTGTATGAGCGTACGTATATATATACATATATATATATATATATATATATATATATATATACATATACACACTTATACGTATATAATGGCATCAGGCATTTGACTGCAACCACACTGGAGCATCGTCTTAAAGATTTTAGTCGAAGAAATTGAACTCCAGGACTTATTCTTTGTAAGCCTAGTACTTACTCTACCGGTCTTTTTTGCCGAACCGATAAGTTATGGGGACATAAACACACCAACATCAGTTGTCAACCAATGGTGGAGGGACAAACACAGACACAAAGACAGACA
>NC_068993.1:45563606-45563882 GCF_001194135.2 Octopus bimaculoides | reverse complement strand
ACACACACACACACACACACACACACACACACACACACACACACACACACACACACAACCACACACACATATATATATATCTACACACACGACTGGCTTCTTTCAGTTCCGTTTACCAAATCCACTTACAATGCTTTGGACGGCCCGAGGCTATAATAGAAGACACCAAAGGCGCCACGCAGTAGGACTGAACCTGAAACTATGTGGTTGGTAAGAGGGCTTCTTACCACGCCTGCACCTACATATGTATGTATATATATATATATATATATATAT
>NC_068993.1:45556565-45560158 GCF_001194135.2 Octopus bimaculoides | reverse complement strand
ATATATATATATATATATATATATATATATATATAAAGAGTTATCGACCTCTGATGAGGTTTAATTAAACATTGAAACTAGTTAGATCGATCTGTGTGTTATATACCACAGGAACTGCGAAGCTAAACTGTATATTTAGTAAAATCACATGGTGCTAACATTACATCTATTATAGAATGAGTGCTTACTCTGCATGAAATATTGACTTCTCTTCACTTTGTTTATATTTCAAATATTTATGACCATGTCATTTTTTGTTTTGTTTTGTTTCTTTTGCTCAGTAACTGGATATTGAACATAAATATCAGTTTGGTGGCTTTTCTAGGACAACAGTTTAGAGTAAGAGATATCAATAGTTATATATACAGATGGAGAAAGTATTAAGAACAACATCTGAAGTGGTGGGAGGGACAAAAATGCCCGTAATATATTAATGCATTTATTTAGGTGCATATATATGTGGTTACTAAATTAAGATTTCACAGAAAAAATGAGAAATATATTCTTATTATATAAATGGAATTTTACCTCATGGCATTGTTAATCCTCTTATCCAAACCCTCGACATCTTGTAGCAACATGATATCGAATTAATATTAAAGTACGCTACTGCAACTTGTGTAGGAGTATTCTACAGCTTGGTATCTGCCAAAAGGTTTTGAGCTAGATTTCGTGGATAGAAACTATCTTTGACGATCAAATTAACCTATCAATCGGCTGAACACCATCACAAGTCCTTGGATGTCTTTACTAAATCTGTTCCGGTGTAATCATTCTGATTAAGTATCTGAGCTGTGTATGATTTTGTTTTAGAACCTCGGAAACCATGTAAAACGTAGGGTAAGCTATCGTTAATCCTCTAATTAACCCACTATTTTTTCCCATAAAAATATGGAAGGGATTCGAAATCATAACAAGAAAATGTTTTACAATATTGGGTTCTCATTAAAGCACAAGACCAACCGTTTTGAAAGAAGGAAGTTAGAGTAGATACCCTCAACTGCTGTATTTCACTGGTACTTTATTCTATCGATCCAGGGGAGATAAAAGGCGAAGATGATTTCGGTGAGATGAAAGATGAAGCTGATTTCGGTGAGATTTGTACTCAGTCTATAAAAGAGCCGGAACAAATACCTCAAGACATTTTCCCCGACACTTTTAATGATTCTGTCAAGTCGCTACCTCAGAGACAATGTTATCATTATGAAATAACTTCAAGTGATATGCTCTTAATATCTTTAACTATGGAGGAAAATCGAAGTCATAATCTAATTATTTAACATAATGAAATAGTATTATGATGATCGATAAATTTACGCATCAGAATAGAAACATAAGCATTTATAAAACGTGGAACTTCTGTGGCTTTCGCTGGCATACGTTAATGGCAGTGGATTGGTAATCCTGCAGAGCGACGGACAAGATATTTTGCAGTATTAAATCAAGTACTTTACCTGGTGAGTTCAGATCAGTCCCTCAGCTTTTACCTTCATCCTTCTTGGGGCTCATTAGTCAATAATCTAAAATACTGGTCCTGTTATTAGTTTTTCGCCGAATGTTGGAATTCCTTAAAATCACTAAATACAAGTAAGTAGTGATTCTTGACATACTAGAGTCCCTATACTACTGTAAACATCATCAAAATCTCCTAACAGTAAATCAACATATGTTATTGATATTGTAACTATCTTATATCTTTTATCTTTTCCTTGTTTCAGTCAAAATTTGAAATGATTAAAGCAGCTAGCTGGTAGAATTGTTACTTCATTGGACAAAATGCTTAACGGCACTTTTGTTTTTCTTGTTTTTTTTTTTTTTGGTGGGGGGATCATTTTTTGGGCTCTTTATGTTCTGAGTTCCAATGCCATTGTAGCTGAAATAGCCTTTCATTCTTTATGAGATGAGAAAATAAAACTGGGGTCGGTGCTATATCCTCTCAACTAAAAGCGCAGGCCTACATATATTGAATAGAGTGTAGACCTAACATGATATATTGAACAGAGTGTTGACCTGACAAAATATGCGAAGCATTTTTTCCAATGCTCTAACGATTCTGCCTGCTCACCAACCTTCCTAGGTTAGAAGCAATTTATAGTAGTAGTAGTAGTAGTAGTAGTAGTAGTAGTAGTAGTAGTAGTAGTAGTAGTAGCAGTAGTAGTAGTAGTAGTAGTAGTAGTAGTAGTAGAGACTATTGGAGAGTTATTCAATGTAGAAATCTGTAGGTCAATGTAAATATTATTACTATATTGCTCACGCGCTGATCTGGCAAATGGGAAAAATGCTTTGCTATATTTTTCCCGACTCATTAGGTTTTGAATTCGAATTCTGTCTGGAGCATCTTTGCCTTTCATCTCTTCGGGGTTGATGAAAGAAATAGCCAATCAAGTACTTGCGTTGATGGTATCGACTAAACCCTCTCCTGAAATTAGTCCGCCTTGTACCAATATTAGAAACGATAATTTATGTTATGCTTCGTTTTCAGTTCAACCTTACCTTTTATGGTTTCTAAAATATGCCAACTGTCAAATGCTGAAAATGACAAATTGATTCCACCGTTATATCGTTCGTATTTGATCGTCTTAGTGTCGCAATTAATAATAATGGTTTCCTGATTGGTTTCAAATGCCTCACTCAGAAATAATGAGGACAATTACCAGAGGGACTTTGTGAAAAAAAAAAATTTAATAATTTCTCCAAATGCTACATGCTGGTTATATATTTTGTAGCTTTTATTTCGCTATAACTATTGATTTCTAACTTTGGCACGCGGTCGCAATATTTCCGACAGAGTACAGTCAATAAATCTCGATATCAAAATACTGATCGCACCAATTTCAATGGTCCGCGAAGGATGAACTAGATTTGAACTCAGAACCTCAAGTTGAATAGTTAAATGGGATATTATATTAACTGGAATGATTCACTGACACTTTATCCCCCGTCCTTCAAAAACATTTCTGACACTACTAACATTTCTTTTAATTATTTTTTTTCTTCATAATGAATATATTATGATATCCAGTATTTTCAACACAAATAGATCATTTATTCCGATAAGTAATCAGATGTTAACAATATATAAATATGTATGCGCGTGTATCTGTGTGTGAACGAGGTGTGTGGAATATATCACCATAAGAAGACGTTAATTATTTATTTATGTTCTTTTGAAAAGTTTTCCATAGAAAAACGAGTAAACACATAGTAATATACATTTATATTACATATGCCACTATGCGCGTGTGTGTGTGTGTGTGTGCGTGTGTGTGTATGGCTGCGTGCACGTAAGTAAACGTACAAACATAAATATATACATACCTACATACACGTATACACAGTGTGCAATCGAAAGGAAGTAGTACTCAACATATTTGGCAGGAATTATATTTCATAAAAGTTTGATTCTGTTTTCATGACTGGAAATTTTGTAGGCGCGTAGCACATGGCCCTCATATCAATTCAGAAACATACTCTGTTATCAACATAGATACTTATACATATATACACACATACACACCACACACACACACACACACACACACACACATATATATATATATATATATATATATATATATATATATATATATATA
>NC_068993.1:45553884-45555846 GCF_001194135.2 Octopus bimaculoides | reverse complement strand
ATATATATATATATATATAGATATATACATATATATGCACACACATAAATACACGCATATAATTATATATGATCTAGACCAGTTATTTTTCTATACAAAGAATTATATTATCTAATTTATAAAAGTAAACGAAGATAAAAGAACAACAAAATAACGTTGTTCGAGCAACAATGATATTTTTGAGGTATAGACACCATAAAATAAATCAACAACAACAACACGAACACGTTTGTAATATTTTAATACTAACCGGAAATGAAAAACTGTACAAATATTTGAAGCTGGAGACAAGAAATAGATAAAACATTAAATGAAATTTAGGCTGCTGACTTTGTGTCTGGAGAGATGATGATAGACGCATTGTAGCCCTAAATATAGAAAGTAAAAATTACATTGCTATGAAATTTACGTTAAAATTGAAATTATTCAAGTTTTACACTTCATTTTAGAGTAAGACTATTGCCGTCGTAGAATTTACATATATGCCAATATTTATTTGTGTCGTTCTCCATTACAATAAGAATTTACTAGATTAAAGGTTGGGATTTGTTACTGTAAGTATCAATTCAATGTTGTTATGGAAAAATGCGTGCATGGAAATCATATGCAATATTTTTAACAAAACACATGCAAACTTGTTATGAAAATATAACCTAGGAAGATTTCAAAGGAACTTCCCATAGTTGAGAATATGAAATAATCCAACTAGTTTAAGAATTCACAGCATGATGAAATCTGGGTTCATCAATACGCGTGTCCACACACACACACACACACACACACACACACACACACACATATATATATATATATATATACATATATATGTGCATGTTTGTGTGTATATATGTATGCATATATGTATGTGAGTATGTACGTATATATATGTATATATAAATAGATAGATATGAATATATACATATATACCGACACATACATGTACACACACATATATAAACATACCCACCTACAAACAAGCTTACACATGCACATGCATATAAACACACACATGCATATATACACATCTTTCTCTCCCTACGTATATGGACTCCATTATACATATCAACATACAAATATATATGCATATATATGTGCACAAACACAATACCTGTATATATATATATATTTACACGCACACACAAGTACTCAATACGTCTAAAATATTACAACATCATAACTTTGAGTACATGGGTATGTGTGAGTGTTGTGTGTGTAAATCTATGCGTGTGTGTATCTGTGTGTACGTACAGACGTATGATAAGAAATACGTAATGTAACAAACTACAGGCGTCTGGTTTAGTGTGCAGGGTTTTGGACTCGTGACCGTAAGATTGTTGTTTCGATTCCTTGATCGGGTGATACGTTGTTTTCTTGAGCAAAACACTTCAATCATGTTGCTCCAATCAACTCAGATAACAAACCGACAGTGGATAATATCTGAGTCATAGGAACGGGCAAACCGGCTTTTTAAACCAACAGGACTCAGGTAAGACCTTTATCTTTTATTCTTTAGCCACTTAACAAACAAACGTTTTACCCAGTTGCTCTATAAATGGAATTCTCTACTCCTTACATTATAGACTGAGTATTCGTTAGACAGTTCTGCTTTTAACATGATCTCCAAGCGGAACCAGTCAGACATTATATGCGGCAAGGTTGGTGATTCGTAATAACATACGATCACACAGACACATACACTGGTACACTGACCCACGCGCAGACAGACGCATCTATATGATATATAGGCGTGCGGAGATATGGCTCTGTGGAAAAAATTTTGCTTAGTTACCACATGTTTCGGAATTCAGTCCCACAGCATAGCATCTTGAGCGAGTGTATTCTATTATAGCCCCAGACATACCAAAACTTGACGAGTGGATTTGGTGGACGGAAACATGAAGGAGCCCATCGAATAGAAATGTGTGTGTGTGTGTGTGTGTGTGTGTGTGTGTGTGTGTGTGT
>NC_068993.1:45552689-45553345 GCF_001194135.2 Octopus bimaculoides | reverse complement strand
TATATATATGGTACTGTGCACGAGTAGTGCTACAATTTTATTGTAACAATATACAACACGCTCTTCATCCCCATCACCATCACGACGTCTTATATAACCTAATCACAACGAACAATAACAACATCAACCCAACTGACGTGTGTCTATTAATAACCGTATTACACACCTTCAACGTGCTGATTTTTTTCCACCCTTTTATCTGTCTATTATATACTTTTCTTTCCCTATCTTACTAATATATTTGTCTCTTTTTGTATCTCTATATCACAGCATTGTCAATGTGTCTATTTTTCTTGCCTTTTAATGAGTCTGTCTATTAAAAGTCCCACAGCACGTTTTCTGATCTGATCATACACTCGACATTTTTCTCCTTTATGCTTCTCTATCTATTTGTCTTAATCTTTGCTTCCTTTTAATTTTGTTGTATTATTCTATCATGTTTGCATGTATAAGCGTAGGCACAACTGGGTGGTTAACTAAGAAGCTGGCTTTGCAGCTTCGCTGTTTCAGGTTCAATCCCACTGCATTCCACTTTTGGCAGGTGAATTGTGCTGTAGATCCGCACCAAGCAATGCCATAATTTGGGAGACGAAAACTGTGTTGAAGCCCGTCGTACATACGTGTGTGTGTATGTGTGTGTGTGTGTGTGTGTGTGT
>NC_068993.1:45548035-45552229 GCF_001194135.2 Octopus bimaculoides | reverse complement strand
TATATATATATATATATGTATGTATGTATGAGAGCTTGCCTACCTGTGCATATGAAGACAGGATTTGGCGGATTTGGCGGATTTGGCGGATTTGGCAGATGAGACCTTCATACTGCAACGGAGAGGAAGACGACTGCAGAAATGCATTCAGGAATGTAGTGAGCAACATGACGCAAGCAAGATATTCTGGTCATTCACTACATAAGTTACTCTCCCCAGCCGTCTTGATCTGGTCTGGATATTGAACTGAGGATGGTTACGGACGAGACTGAGGTTTGTTGCCATGCAAGACAACAGTCATCCTTCGATAAGATGGTCCTCGTCTTATCAAAGGAGGAACATGATGCATCTATGCATGCGTCAGTGTGTACTTTTATTTATATATGTTTCTTTATGTAATTATTAATGTTTTTATGTGTGTAGGAATTTATATGCATCTGTCAAATCATCTAGCAAGGATTACAGCGTACCGATCTGTGAACTGGAGAGACATGAGCAGAATATATTTTGCCATTAATATGACAAGCATGTGAACTGAAGACCAAATCTTATAGTAAAGAAAAAGAAAACTCTACAGCAAGTTGTAAAAATTATTTGTTACTGTATAGTTGATGTTGTTACAGCCTCTTCTGGTGAAATGTAGTCACTGCACGTATAGTAGAGAACGGAAACTGTGCTACAAACTAAGCCAAAACAACTTGACCACAGCCTCGTAGCAAAAACGTTGCGCAGAACCGCTAGTGGGAGCGATAGTTTAGAAAGTTAAAGAAATAAATACCAGTGATTTTCAGTTGATGACTAAAAGAAGTATCTCTCTCTGTCTCTGTCTCTCTCTCTCTCTCTCTCCCTCTCTCTCTCTCTCTCTCCTGCTCCCTCTCTATCACTCCCCTCCCTCTCTCGTTCTTTCTTTCTTTCTTTGTGGTTTATTCTTTCTTTGTGGATTATTCAATCCCTGTTTATTTGAGATTTGCACTTCATTGATTGTTTTCCTTGCCCCTAACACAAACTCTCTCTCTCTCTCTCTCTCTCTCGCACACTCACTCTCCATCGCTCGCTCGCGCTCTCTCTATTTCTGTCTTACACAAACACAACTCTCTCCTCCTCTCTCCCTTTCTCGCCTTCTCTCTCTCTCTCTCTCTGTCTCTTTCTCTGCCTCACTCTCCCACTGTATCATCTCTTTCATTACCACTAACTAATTTTACCGTTTTTATTTTACATCAAGCATTTTTATATCTAGCAATCATTTTATTTGGTTACGTGATAATAAGAAAGAAAGAAATCGCCGCAAAACAACAGCGCCAGGAATAATATTTAAAACAAACTAAATCGGTTATGCCCTCTCTTCTACCTATCATTTCTACGTATCCCTACAATAACGGCACCGTATCCTCTGACCTTCCTGGTCTCGTAACTCTGCCACTCATGCACAACCAATCCATTCGTTTTACACTCGTCCTTCTTGGTGCATTCACTGCCCTGAGACGCTGGCTCTATTATACCCAAGCTTTTCTCACTTCTTTCCTCGGATATCTGGAATTTTCTTTTGGACAGGTCTTTATTTCAAGTATTGATCTGCAACAGATGAAACGATACACTAATAGCATCGAGCTAATCAAGAGCCTGCAAATGTAACAGGGCAAACTCAAAACATAAGGGCAAAAAAAAAAACGACACCGAATCTAATAACTAGGAATACAATTATTTGTACTATGTGCCAAAAGCATGAAACGGTGGACGAGGGGTAGGCGATTGCATCGACTCCAGTGCTAAACTGGTACTTAATTTATCGACTCTCAAAAGTGTCTAAGGCAAAATCGACCTCAGCGGCATTTGAATTCAAAACGCAAACAGGGAAGAAATGCCACTATCCATTTCGCTCGGCAGCAAAGCAGTTACAAACCAATGGTCTGCGAAGTTGCATACCAGTATTCAATTTCGTCTCTTTACATTCGAAGTTCGTATTAGACGAATATCATCTTCGCTTTTCATCCGCGCGGAGCTTTTAAAATGACTTGAAAAAAAGATACTAGGGCCCATACATACATACATACATACATATATACATACATACATGCATATATGTAACGTGGGTGCCCTCTAGGAACTGACGATAGTGCTATATACGTATATTTACATATGGTGGTGGTGGTCGTAAAGAAGAAGAAGAAGAAGAAGAAGAAGAAGAAGAAGAAGAAGAAGAAGAAGAAGAAGAAGAAGAAGAAGAAGAAGAAGAAGAAGAAGAAGAAGAAGAAGAAGAAGAAGAAGAAGAAGATGATGATGATGATGATGATGATCGATACCAAGACATTAAACAAAAGAAAGGCTTGCTACGCCGTTGTTAGAGCATCAACTCAAAATAATCCAATATTTTATCAGTTTCCCACCGTCTTCGTGACAGCTTCTACTTTCAGTTTCGTTTTTACCAGTCAGTATCAGCTGACATTCTATCGTCACTTAATGTAGTAGAACTGGTCGAGAGAAAACAGCTGTGGCACTTTTCAAACTGCTATACAGTCTCTCTACACCGTTGTCGTACGCTTTGTGCGTTTGTTCGTTCGATCAATCACTGATTGGCTACTGTCTGTCTAGCTGTTTGTCTACCTGGCTGTCTGGTTGGCTGGTTGGCTGGTTGGCAGGCTGGCGGGTTGGCTGGCTGGCAGGATAGAAGAATGGCTGGCTCACCCACACCATTGCTGCCACCATTATAAGACAGATAGGAGGAGCGGGAAGAGCTATTAACGAACAGGAGTATTTCAACTATAAAAATCATTGCCGTCTCTTTTTCACTCCCCTCTGTCACGCATTCACACACACGCACACACACACACATACATATACTCAATCACACATTCCAATACTCACACGCATATAATTCACACACAGGCACACACTTTATCTTCTCGCTCATTCCATCCTCTCTCATTCACACTCCGTTATGTTTCTCTCTTTTGCTCTCTCCTTCTTTTGCTCACTTCCTTTCGCTTTATACCCCCTCTTCTCTTCTCTCCGTTTCCCTCTCTCTTCCCCACCCTCTCTCTCTAACTCAGACAAACACACCCAGCCCCACACCCACATATATACATTATACTCTCTCTCTCTTACTCGTTCTCTCTCTCTCTTTCTCCCTCTCCTCTCGTCTCTCTCCTCCTCTCGTCTCTCTCCTCCTCTCGTCTCTCTCCTCCTCTCGTCTCTCTCCTCCTCTCGTCTCTCTCCTCCTCTCTCTTCCTCTATCTCCCTCTTTATTTTCCTCTATCTCCTCTCTCGTTCTCTTTCCTTCTCTCTCTCTCTAACACACACAAACACCTAGCCACACCCACACACATTCTCCTCCCTCTGTCTCGGTCTCTCCCACACACATTTTCTACCATTTCTCTTTCTTTCTCATTCATTTAACCATTATACATTTTAAACACAGGCTTATGGCACCAAGGGAGCAAGGACATCACAGAGTTGTTGCACAGCTGCATTTACCATGGTGCAAATATCAAATTATAAAATGTATTTTATTTTTTATATATAAATATTTTTAAAAGAACAATAGAAATCGAGAAATCGTTAAAAATTTGCAGATTTTGTGTTGCCATAGTAATAACTCAGTAATTTGCATATAATGCTTACTGCTACTTATTATTCAATATATAATAGTTTTTTAAAACATATGTTTATATTTTATAAGGCTGTGGAGTCTGGCTTGACAGATGGGCGGGTAGGAAACATCATTCTTATTCTGTTATATCACATCCAGAACTCAATTACTTTATCCTTTATGTGTTCCAGCCCCAAAACCGTGGCCCTATTGGAAGACTTACATTTAAATGTAAATGAACTCACAGAAAGATATGTTGAACAGTCTAATGCTTTACCGACTGAGTTATACAGGCAATATTAGTTTATTAGGGAAAGGCCGAAGTGCTATCGTGGATGAGTTGTGTTTAGGGAATCAGTCGGCCCCAATCAAATCCTGCTCTCTCTCTCTCTCTCTATTTCTACCTCTACCTCTCTGTCTTTCTTTCTCTCTATCCCTATCTCTACCTCTCTCTCTTTATTTCTCTCTTTCTCTCTCTATATATATATTCATATATACATATACATATATACAACGATATATATATATATATATATATATATATATATATGTGTGTGTGTGTGTGTGTGTGTGTGTGTGTGTGTGTGTGTGTGTGTGTGTGTGTGTGT
>NC_068993.1:45538494-45546953 GCF_001194135.2 Octopus bimaculoides | reverse complement strand
ATATATATATATATATATATATATATATGGAGAATCTACAAGAAGAGATGCAAGCGCTAATTTATAAAAACATGTGACATATTAATAAAAATCTGTAAATATACAATCATCCAGATATGTGAGTACCTTATTATTTTTTCTAATATATAATTCCTCTACATCACCTCCAAACGTTCTAATATATATATATATATATATATATAATCTCTACACTTGCACAAATGCACTCTCAAATACAGTCATCACTTACTCTCATGTATTTGTATATATTTGACCGCGTCCGCTAATGTCAATTTAAAAGAGCTACGGGCACACCCACATGCCCAAACACATACACACACTACACACACGCACATGTAAAGAAAGGATTATAACATAATCGATACGATAACGAAGCTATTGACAAACTTGTCACACAAACAGCGACCGCTCTTGTTTCATAGAATTTCTACATGTATCCCAACGTCAATGCTTCCGTACGCATAATCAGCTACAGCCTAGTGTGTCCCCCTTGCAGATGGCGTGGGAAGCAACTGGACCATTCTGGCTACTAAAATTTTCAATACAATTCTGCAACAATTATAGAACTTACAATAGCCACTTATGTATCATACTTAATAATTACACATCGGTGATAGACCAGACTTTGAGGCATTATTTCTGACATAATATTTCTTATGTTTGTAATGCGGTGAATATTGGTGGAAGACGTAATATCGTCTCAGGGGCGTCCCGTGAAGACACAAGGTATATTTCAGCATTTTTTGAATTCTTAAATTGAAGATATTGCACAATGCGATCGAACTCGGAACATCGCGGCTGCTAAATGAACGTCTGTCTTAACCATATGGCTATACAGCACCAATTAGTGTAAATATAATACATTACAAGGCTCACCAATAACAGAGTGCAATCACCATCCAACAATACAACTTATATCGCATTTATTCAACGCCACAAGCGAAACTCTAAAGTAACACTACATGACCAGTTGCTGTGAATACTAAACAAAGCAAAAATGATTGACGGAGAAAAACAAAATCAGCTATGGATGAGAAGATGAGAAAGAAGAATCTTTGATTGCAGGGAAAGGCTGGAGCTACTGCAACAGGACATACAGAAGATACATGTAATTATGTAAAATGCAAAAACTAATTGCAAAATGTGTTGAGGTTGTAAAGAAACAATCAATCACATCATCTCTAGCTGTCTAGTTCAAGCTATGCACACGTATGTGCCCATAAGGGAATATGCGTATGTATGTATGTATGTATGTATGTATGTATGTATGTATGTATGTATGTATGCATGTATGTATGTATGTATGTATTTATGTGTGCATGTATGTATGTATGTATGTATGTATGCATGTTGGTGTGCATGTACGTATGAGATAGAAAGATCCGTAGATAGAGATAGAGAGAGATAGATATATAGATAGATATAGATAAAGCGATACATACATACATACATACATACATACATACATACATACATACATACATACATATATATATACATACATAGGCAGGTAAGTAGGAAGAGAGAGAGAGAGACAGACAGGCAAACAGACATGACAAATGAAGATTTCCTAAACTGAAGAATATGTCAGCATTGTGAAACACCCGAAATATACTCCACAACAATTGTCACATAATGACATCGTAATCTCACTCTGGGACATGCCATTTCATAGAACCATGGAGATTAAATTAATTCACCCGGAAACAGTTGTCAAGACCAACGGCAAAGAAATGTTTGCTAATTGCTAATCGATGTATCAATTCCGAAATGGCAAAATTTTAATTCTAGCTGAATAACAGAAAGCGAAGCGAATTAAAAATTCGTGAAAACAAAAATACCCAGCGTATGTTGTTTGCAAGCAGAAATAATCAGTTTTACATTTTTCTTTGGAATTTTTAGAAGAGATGCAATGAAGTACATTTATCCTCGTTTATCACGGGGGTTTGGTTAAGAAAATTTATTAAGTGAATGACTGATAAATGAATAATCGCCGTATACTTTGTAAATGGAAGGGAAGACTTATACAGTGACAGCAAAATTGCGGCCCCCAGCATCGAAGCTGCCACCATCACGATTTTGGCGTTTGTTAGTATCAGACTCACTTTATCGATTTTCTGGTTACTGGCCCCATACGACTACGAAAATTCGCATGAAGAAGACTCAACCTTGCAGCACGGAATATACAGACCCAAGGGTGTTGCGCAGTGGGACTGAAAACTTGGTTGAAATGTATGCTTCATAACTGCGTAACCAAGTCTGCATCTATGTTGCACATAAAATGCATATTTAAATACTGAGATTAATAAACAAATATGACGCTTAAGTAACAGAATTAATTGTCAGTTTTTATACATCAACTAAATAGTTTATACACAGATGGAGGAACAAAATCGGGTATATCTTCTATGAGAAACGTTCAACAAACTGCTAGATGGTCTATCAAGTGACTACCACTGCTTTATTTGGTCACCAAAAGCCTTAACAGAATGTGTGTGCATTAGCATAATTTCAATCTCAGCTAAAGCTTTTTTTGATATCTCAAGTCTTTCAGTCCTAATTGTTCATTGCATAGTGAATTTTAATGAGTGCGTATGTCTGTCTGTGTGTGTGTATGCGTATGTTTGTCTGTGTCTGTGTGTATTTGTGAGTGTGTGCGTGATATTATACATCATGTGTTCAATTCAAATGTCTTCAACCAACGTGCCAAGCCAAATTAAATCAGTGGTGAATAAAATTCAGCAGTGAATTACCCGACTCGAGAACTAAAGTATTTAAAAAATATAAGTACTAAAAGTAAAAATTATTAATGAAAATTAACAATTTATACGAGTGGCCAGCATGCGTAAAAATATGTCCAAGTAGTGCAAATTATATTCAAATATAAGAGGATAGCCACTAAGTGGTCTCCTTACATGCTGAAATTATACGCCAAATCGTCTAACCACGAAAAATGCGTTCTCATATGCACCAGGTAGGGTTGGATAAATCTGTGGATCCGGCTTATGGTTGGTAAGTATCAAATAGGATATTCCTCTTGTGTACACAGAGAAAACCAACCGTATGAGTATTTAGCGCCTAGGGTCTGGTCCAAATCACGCGTTACGTTGAATAGTACGTTGTTGGTATACTCTAGGGTGTCCGACAAGCCGTAACTCCCCTTGGTGTATTATAATCAAATGAATATTAACATACGATGGATAATTGTCAACTCATTACAGCTATTGGATCTTATCTAAAAATTCTGATGATACACTTGTCCAAACCGAATTGCTGGAGGTATTTAATTTTTTCCAGAAATATGTTTTTTGAAAGTTATAGAGGTTTAAAGTTTGATCATTTGCACCCAGTCAGGAAACAGGATTTGGAAGCTGTCATTTTGTACGTGACTTCACATCCTGAAAATAGCGCGTGTTGTCAATACTTTTAAACAACACGTGGTATGTCTCCATTAATTTTCTTTCATTTAAATCTTATTTAGCTGTTATTTTTAGCACACAACACAACTACCTCAATGCTCAATGACAAAAAGAAACGAGTAAACAAACATTTAAGCATTCAATATGCATTTAATGCAAATGCGATAAACAACATGTTACATGCGATAAACACATTACAATTTTTAACAAAAAGATTTGGAAGAATTAGATGAAAGTTCTCCTGTAATTTTCTTTTATGTAAATAAATGTTTATGTTAATTTAAAGCTTTGCCAGCAAAATTTTATAAAATGACAATGTTCCAAAAGATGTTCATGTTTAAATGTTATATATGAAAATAAGACTGAACAAAATATGTTTATAAAACAAGCATTTAAGCATTAAAAACAAAAATTTAACTTTCGGTTTTAATTTTTAAAATATCCTCTGTCTTCAATGTTTCCATAATAGAAGCGAAGATACTGGAACTTGCTGCCATGATCACACAGAACAGAGAACAAAGCGTCAAATTTGCTTCCTCGCAGATAAAAGACTTTTCAAAGACTGCTTTGATTCGTTTGTTACTATGGCAACAGGCACGTTGAGAGATAAAAATTTTCTCATGTTCCGCTTCTTACTATCGAAACAGGAATGAATGTGTCTGTAGCTTACGATTGGCTAAAATTACCAAAATTTTCAAACTTTAATTGCTAATAACCCTCTATTCATTGGTATATAGCGAAACTTAGGTCTTACTTTCACGTCATTAATTAGCCTATAAAAGTGTATCATTACACTGAATATTAAATCAATTTAGCAGTCAAACCGATAAGATCCCAGCTGTTTTTACGTATATTTTTAATAGAAGAATGAGAACATTACTCCATTACCAAAAATCGTAATCATCAGATGAAACGTAATTTTACAAACAGAAGAATATCCCAAGAATAAAACAGGGATGTGGCTGAAGTCTGTCGAGGCCAACTATAAAATGGGAGAATGACCAACAAAGTTGGCCGTTCGTAAATATAGTTTGTGAACATGTGTTATGTGATATCTTAGGTCGGCAACCCAGATGAGATTGAAATCTGCTAAACTGGTTCTTAGGTAGGCTGGGGTGTGGTGTAGGTGATATTTTATTATTGCAGGCTTAGATCAGTGGGTAGCAAGGAGAGAACCTAGTATGAATTAAAGATAAAGAAAGAATAAAGAAAGCAAAATTAAGGGTGAAGAAAAATAAAAGCACACAAGCCCATTAGGTGTAGGATCGGGGGTTAGGACTCGCTGGCGAAGCCTAAACGACAAAGGGAGGAGGGCAGAGATACACATAATTTAGGGCTATTCTGAGAAAATTGGTTGAAAGTTGGGGAAGGGTACGAAGGCAATCAAATAATAAGATTTAACTTTTATGGAATTGTAGTATTAAGCGTGAAGCGGAAAGATGTAAGGTGTTGTTTTAGACACAAAAATGTATATGGGTGACTGGGGACACCCTGTAATATTAGGGCATGTTTGCCTGGAGAGCAAAAAGCTGGTAATAATAGTAGAGTACTACTTATCATTAAGCGGTATAAACAAAGATGGGGTTATATAATAAACTACACCTAGTACGGAGTTACAGGATATACCAGATCGGATATCAAAGAAAGCCAGCAGTAGGAAGTAGTCTAATGATTAACGATATGGAATATTATACAGGTGGCGATGATGTTATTTAATTAGATAGTATAATCATTATTGTGTGAATCAGGTAATAAATTCCGGACAATAATCGCGGGTAAGAGGTTTATATAGTGTGTTCTATCTATTATTTAGCATGCACAGTACAAATAACTGTATCTTGGTGTAAGAATTACTGACCTAGTAGAATTGTAAAAGAACTGGCTAGGGTGTGCAGGCTGATACTTTTAGGTTAGATATCAATGCTAAATATATTACATAATACTGGGTACATCACAGATAGAATGGTTAGTTCCTTCAATATAGCACACCATGCAAGTAGAGTAAGTGCGATAAGAATGAAATGGTAAAGGGAAATGAGACTACGACTCAGAAACAAATAGGCAGATAGATCGACTTTTGGGTCAACAATAGAGGGAGTAAATTAGATTGGCCGTAGGTTAGGAGATATTATAGAGGTTGTTTAGTGTCCTTAAAATATTTTTAAAAGTGCGGGTAGCCTTATGTATACAGGGAAGATGAAGGTTTAGTTTATTATTTAGTAGATTTTCACTATCTAATCTCTTTAAAGTTTCAAAGAGCTCCATGCAGCAAAGCCTGCATCCGTATCTATTGTTGAAGTAGGATTTAGCGACCCTCATGATGTCCCAAATCCAGAACGTCTTTGTGAAAATTAATTAATACAGTTTTTAAGTATAATGAGGATTTTTGTTTTCAATTATTTCTTTCTTTAAAGTTATAAAATCTTTTATCAGGATGTTACTAACCTTTTTTGGAAGAAGTTTTTTCCTAGTGTGTGAGAGCTTTCGATTAACCTTTTCAAACACTCGTGCTATATGACACACATCACGCACACACACACACACACACACACACACATACACATACACACACACACACACACACACACACACACACACATATTTTAATAAGGTAAGCTCAACATAGGTGTTTGGAATGGCTAAGCGAGCAAACATTTTCATTATAAGACCACCCAATCAGAATTAACCAGTGTTCTAACTGTTGCTAACCAACAACAACAACAACTAAACAAACACACCATTACAAGCACACATATAGTCATACTCACAGACATACACATATACATACACAAACAAACACCCACAGACAAACAACACAAACACGGGCCAATGTGCCATCTAACTGTCAGTGAAACCACTGTGCCTCCTTGATAAAGCCCATTAGATTCCATAGACTGAGTTTTCATTTAAAAGTATGAAAGGCTGAATGATTACATCTGGAATAGATTTTTATGGTTGATGTAATCTTAAGGGAACATATTTTGTGTAATGTAGTCCGAGATAATCTGTATTAGAAATAGGATGGTCATTGCTAGGACACCTTTCATCTGCTCGATTTGACCTGACTCAGGAGCTGAACACATGCAAAAGAACACCCACGCGCGCGCACATACATACGCACACATCACATATAATGGAGCTTGCGTCGCCCACGTTCGCTCATAATACAGTGGTCGGTCTGGGGTTTAAAGTAGCAGATTTATGTGGTAGGCGCACGAACGCCCACACATGTATACACGCACGCACACGCATACACAGGCTGCCCACTGGATTAAACAATCACAACACATTTCTTGCCTGTCAAACACAAACAATAAGATTCAATAGAAGATGATCGATTAGATTAAGACACACTCCGGTAATCCACTTAATCCGATCAACGAATAAAACTTCAGATCAACTGTATGTTCAATAAAGAATATTTACTTTGAATTCCAACACAAACAACTCATATATTTGAATGAAAGTAAGATTATTCTAGCTTCTCTCCTTCATTATTTTTTTGTTGGTGATTTGTTTTCGTTGTTGTTATTGCTGTTGTTTAACCCCAGGTCAACCCTGAGTGATCAGCCAAAACATTGTATCATGAAGTACGTTATTCAATATACACTTTTTCGTTTTATTTTTTATTAATTACAGTAAAGTGTGAAATGAAAGCGTATGGTGTAAAATAATTACTCGAAGAAAATGAGGATTGCTATTTCTATTATAACAGTTATCTCTTGCTGTACGTTCTGAAATAAAATTGACGATCAATATTTATTGTAATACGGAATAATTAATAATTGCTTAAAACGGATAATAAAGACTTGCGCGATAATACCTTTATTTAAATCAATTTCTGAAGAAGCTTCTGTTGTTCTTTGATTTCGTGACTTCTTAAACCTAGAACCACAAAAATGTTTAAAATTTTTCAAATCCATGAATTGAGGGTGAATTCATGGGATTTTTATAGCTTCATGCTAGTTGTGAGATGATAGATAGAAAGGCTAGCGTGTTTTTTTCATCTACAAAGAGGCTGTTACCTTGTTCTCCAATATTGCTATACCTCTGAACTGCATTCATCATTCCTGTGCGATTGATTTTGCTAGCATCAGCAGTTCTCGAATTACCAGCCATCCACATACGGTCATAGATCAGCAGCTTCATGAATGTATTTGATATTCAGACGTGTCTACAGATGCACAACAGCTTCAGGCTATCAGCGACAACTGTTCGGTGACTGTTCATGTGATTTAGACTAAGTGATTACGTTGCTTACAAAAGAACATTCTTCTCTTGCGCTCAAATTCGCTAGTGTTTACATAGCATGGCCGAATGTTTAAGAAGTTTGATTTGCAACTGCGAGGCGCCGTCTTCGATCCTACTGAGACAAAGGAAAAACATTACAATCCACACTAGCGCAATGAGTCTACCTGAAAATTACGTGAAGGATACACGTACCTCTGAAATACTCCAAAAATAATACGTTAATTCAGGAGTAAGTAATTCAGCTGATCGAACCACTTAATCCGCAACGTCGATGGCAGAGACTCATCAAGATCACATACATTGAATTCTATGTCCTTTCAAATAATAGATTGAATCCATAATCATCCGGTTCTGATATGATGTGTACTTCGTGAGAAGCTAAATCTCAACTGTCTCGAAAAGGGTCATGAAGGATGAAGAGAAAGTGTTGTGGTCTGAAGAGACTTCTGAAGTCGCTGTTTCAATCTTCTTCAGCGTATCACAGGTACCATGATACATGAACGTACCTTTATCTTTTATTTAATTCAGCCATTTAGTGATACCGCCTTGAAAGTTTTAGTCAGACAAATCAGCAACAGTACCTATTTTTAAAATCTTTTGCAAATTTCGAAGACATCTTTGCCGCACCGCTAATTTATGAGAACGTAAACAAACCAGCACCGGTTGTCAAAGTGGTGGGTGATAAGATCACAAGTTTACACATTCATATACATACATATCTATCTAACTATATACACACACGCACACATACACACACACACACACACA